>NC_057798.1:302254287-302256798 GCF_018294505.1 Triticum aestivum | reverse complement strand
CCCGCCGACCTCGCCGGCGCGCCCCGCCTCTCGAGTCGCGCGCCCTGCTCTGCCCTCCGTGTCGTCCGCCACCGCCGTTCACACACCACCGCGCCACCCCAACCAGATCCGGCCGCGGGAAGGCCGGATCCGACGCCCCTCCTCTCCGGCCATCTTCTTCCCTAGCTCCGGCGAGATCCGCCGCCACCTCGCCCATTGACTTTTCCCCGAGGTGCTAATTTCCACCAAGTCCATGAGATATTTTACCTTCTGGTGCATACTTTGACATGACATATCTCCATGAACTTAGCTCCGTTTCATGCATATATTATATCGAAATGTTCATCAGGATGTGCTCTCCATTTTGTTCCATTGTTCCATGTTCATTTGAGTTCATCTTGATGCCCTTATCATCATTGAAAGAGTGCTACATGATGTTAACTGCTATCTGTTAACATAATTTGCTGTTTTGTCTTGTTCATTGCATTTGGTGTGTGTATCCTATGAGTTAGATGTCTACATGTGTTTTGAGCTACATCATGACATCTTTACAGTGGTGCAATCCATGTATTTTTGTGAGTCTTGTAGTGAGTGCATTAAGCTCGTGAAGTAGGGTACTTGCTGTTGCTGTTTTGCTAGGCTGAATCTGCTATATCGTGATGCTATGTGAACCTACTGCTACAAGTCATTCTATGCATAATCAGGAGATGTTCACTAAAGATGTTTTGTTACACATGTCATGCTCCATCCATTCATGCCCCTGGTTTCATTTATAGCCTGCTGTAACTTGTTGGTATCTTGCTCCAAACTTGGTAAATAATTTTGATGTCAGCCTGTTAACATTAAGTTCAATGTTGCCATAATTGTTGTTAGTGATCCAAGCATGCTATGAACTTGCTCTTGCCATGCTTAGCTTCATAAACATGTATTATTACTTTTGGTTACCTTGCCATGCCATGTATTGCTCTTTGGTGAGTGTTACAAGCTCACCAACATGCCTACTTATTGTTGTTCCTGCCATGTATGAATCTGTCATATCATTTGCCATGTTTGCATGGATGATACCATCTTTTCTGTTGATCTTTAGAATTAGTATGCCATGCTTTGTTTGCCATGATAAGTTCCCGTAACATGTGGTTTGATAGCTCTAAACATTGCAACCTGATGTTATTACTGTTAAGCCTGTAAACTGTTATTATTTGCAATCTTGCCATGTCCTTTTGAACAAGTTCTAGTGATTTCTGGAGATAGCTCAGTGTTCATGTTTTGACATGCTTTACATGTACTTCATTTCCATGCCTTTTGTTCTTATGTTGAGATGTTGTAGCATATTGTTTTGATGTTTGCTAGATGCCTAGTTGCTGTTTTGGACAGCTTGTCCTTTAAACTTGTATAAAGTGTATGTGTTGAATCGTTGCTCCGTTTTGAGTGTGCTCTATACGAAACTTGCTTGATTTTGCATGAAGTTTCATATTATCATGTTGCATCCATGTTTTGAGAGTGTTTGCTTGATGTTTGTATGCATTTTGCATCAATGCCATGTTTAACTTGTTTTGCTCATATCTTCTAGGTCGTAGCTCCGAATTAAATGAACTTTATATGTAACTTGACTAGAATCTCATGTAGATCATATTGTTGCATCTTAACTTACTGTTTAACAACTTGAACATAAGGTTTATTCAGATCTGGACCAATTCCGAAATTTGCATATGAGGACTTACCGGAATTGTTATATGTTGTTTCTGGCCTCATTTAAACTTGCTTTGATATGTTGTTCTTGTTTGCATCATCTCTTGCCATGAGTAGCTTCATGTAGTCTTGTCTTGCATCATACTTGGTTGAGCATCATGTCATGTATATGTGTGGTGTGTTTACCATGTAGTGTGCTTCTTCTCGATAGTTCCCGTTTCGTTGCGAACGTGAGGATTCGTTCGTCTACGCTTGGTTCGGCTTCATCCGTTCATCTTCTTCATGGACTCGTTCTTCTTCCTTGCGGGATTTCAGGCAAGATGACCGCTACCCTGGATCTCACTACTATCATTGCTATGCTAGTTGCTTCATTCTATCGCTTTGCTGCGCTACCTATCATTTGTTCTTCAAGCCTCCCAAATTGCCATGTCAGCCTCTAACCTTTTCACCCTTCCCAGCAAACCTTTGCTTGGCTATGTTATCGCTTTTGCTCAGCCCCTCTTATAGCGTTGTTAGTTGCAGGTGAAGTTGAAGATTGCCCCATGGTGGACAGGGTTATGTTGGGATATCACAATATCTCTTATTTAATTAATGCATCTATATACTTGGTAAAGGGTGGAAGACTCGGCCTTATGCCTAGTATTTTGTTCCACTCTTGCCGCCCTAGTTTCCGTCATACCGGTGTTATGTTCCTTGATTTTTCGTTCCTTACATGGTTGGGTGATTTATGGGACCCCCTTGACAGTTCGCTTTGAATAGAACTCCTCCAGCAAGGCCCAACCTTGGTTTTACCATTTGCCTCACCACCACCTACTTTTCCCTTGGGAGTCGCTCTATCGAGGG
>NC_057798.1:302249848-302254062 GCF_018294505.1 Triticum aestivum | reverse complement strand
CTGGTCTGAATCGAGCTGCCTGCGGGGCCACCTCCGGGAAACTTGAGGGCTAGTTTTACTCGTAGCTAGTCTCATCCCGTGTTGCCCTGAGAATGAGATATGTGCAGCTCCTATCGGGATTGTTGGCACATCGGGCGGCTTTGCTGGTCTTGTTTTACCATTGTCGAAATGTCTTGTAAACCGGGATTCCGAGACTGATCGGGTCTTCCTGGGAGAAGGAATATCCTTCGTTGTCCGTGAGAGCTTGTGATGAGCTAAGTTGGAACACCCCTGCAGGGTATAAACTTTCAAGAGCTGTGCCCGCGGTTATGTGGCAGATGGGAATTAGTTAACGTTCGGTTGTAGATAACTTGACACCAGATTCGAATTAAAACACATCAACCGTGTGTGTAGCCGTGATGGTCTCTTTTCGGCGGAGTCCGGGAAGTGAACATGGTTTTGGGTTATGTTTGACGTAAGTAGGAGTTCAGGATCACCTCTTGATCAGTGCTAGCTTCACGACCTTTCCGTTTGCTCTCTTCTCACTCTTATTTGCGTATGTTAGCCACCATATATGCTTAGTCACTGCTGCAACCTCACCACTTTACCCCTTCCTTTCCCATTAAGCTTTGCTAGTCTTGATACCCATGGTAATGGGATTGTTGAGTCCTCGTGGCTCACAGATTACTACAACAACCTTTGCAGGTATAGGTTATGAGATGGTCATGACGCGAGAGCGATGTTTGTTTGTTTTGGAGTTCTTCTTCTGCTTCTTCTTCGATCAGGGGATAGTTTTTAGGTCGGCAGCCTGGGCTAGCTGGGTGGATGTCGTTTGAGTTTCTGTTTGTGTTTCATCCGTAGTCGGATGGTGCTCTTATGTAAGATGATGTTGTACTAGTGTGGCATTGTATGCCTCTTGTATGTATCCCCAACTATTATGTAATGGTTTGATATAATGATATCCACCTTGCAAAAGTGTTTTCAAGATGCGCTTCAATCCTTGGTGGGACCTTCGAGTTCCTTTAGGATAGGGTCTCATCTTGGACGTGACAAGTTGGTATCAGAGCCTCGACCGACCATAGGAGCCCCCTTGTTTGATCGTGTAGTTTGGCCGTTGTTGAATCTATAAGAAAACTGTTTTTGGCGTCTAGCGATATCGGAGAGTAGGAATTCTTTTTACTCCTCAGCCTCTTTGTTGCTCTGGTGAGGAATCTTGACGTAAGTGTTTTGAGTTACTCCTCTTCCCCTTCAAATTTTTCTTTAGGATCACGCAGTTAGTTTTTCGTTCGTTGTCCATCCTCTTTTCACTCCGACGCATTTCTCTTCGAGTGGTTTCGATCCTCGTCATCTTTTGCAAGATCAGTCGTCAGTTCTTTCTCTTTCGATGGTGTTTCCCTGACCAAAGTTGTCCTTGTTTTTCCCCCCGACCTCCCTTCTTCTTCTCGGAACCGGAGTCTGTAATCGAGTATCCATCCTACTCATGCGAAGTCTTTGTTTTCTTTCTTAAATGATTTCAACCGGTGTTTTCTCTTCAAGATATTCGTCGGTTCCCCCTTCCAAGTTGCCTTTGTTTTCCCGCCCTCCCACCCTCTTCTTCCCGGAGCTTGAGTCTCTTTCGAGCATCAATTTCATTCGTGTGGAGCCTCTTCAATCTTTCATAAATTATTTCAACCGGTGAATTCTCTTTTGTTTGACATTCTTCATCTCTTTTCTTCTCCGGTGGATTCAATTCTAATTTTTGGTAGTGATTATATTCTTTTCCTCGGCTTAACTGTTTTCCCTGCTCGTTCGCCTCTCGCCAGTTTATCCTTCCGGAGTGTTCAAGACATATCAGGAGATTCATCGGTGTTCCGATTAATTCGAGGTTGTCATCTCATTCGAATATTGCAATTGTTCTGGTGCATCATCTATCTCTTCAACAGCCTTTCCAATGGTGTTTTCTTTTAGTGGGCCCTAACCCACAGGTCTTTTCCCAGGATCTTACCTAACTCTTCTAATTCCCCCGGAGTTGTTATCAATTCTTTTCAAGTGTGATGCAAGTATGATTTTCATTAGTCAGATCTTTTCCAAGATCAATTTCAAATCATTTTCATTGTTGGCTCAACCTCTTCGCTTCTCCTGGAGTATCTGAGTAATTTTGCTGGTGTTTCCCGTCATCATTTGAAGATCAAAGAAGAGTTTTTCCTCTAAATCTTGCCCGTTCTCCCAAAGATTCGTGGTTCAAGCTTCTTGTTACCCTCTCGAATTATTCCGTTTGTCGGAAATTCCTTTTTCTCAACCATCCGGAGTATGTCAGGAGTTGTTTTCCGTTTTCTTTTCACCGAAGGCCATCATTCTAGCTATCGTTACCCAATTATCCCGGCGCATTTGTCAAATATTCTTTAATCAGTTAGTTGTCTCTTTGTTCTTTTGCATCTAATCCCCCTCAAGCATATTGTTCTTCTAATTCTTCACGGTGGTTCATTCTCTTTCGTCAGTCATTTCCGAATTCTAACGGTGGTTCTTTCAGATTCTTTTCTTTGATTGTCATATTAATTCATTCGTTCTTTCCAATCCTACCGGTGGTTCATGAAGACTTTCTCAAATTTTCGCGCTATATCCCCCCTTAATCCTTTAACGCGGATAAGTTGTATGCGATCTATTCTTCTCATCAATATAATTGATGGAGGATAAGCATAACATAATTCTTATTCTCATTTCATCATGGTCAAGTTGATTAACTCCTTCCTTCGGAGATTGTTCATCATAAATAATCTCTCGGTTCAAAGTGTTTCATCTTTTCTTTTCCGGAGTTCAAATTCCCTTGGCCATTTTGTCGGAACCTCCATCTAAATCATCGCAAGGCTCATCTTATTCTTTCATCCTTCTTTCTATCTCATCATCCTTTTGTCACCGGATTTTTTCATGGTGGTTCTTCATGATTTAATTCATTCTTCAAGTGTTCATCAAGATTCTTGTTGGAGGAGCTCAAGTATTATTCTTCTTGCTTCACGAGGTGAAATTAATTCTCCGTATTCTTTTGAAGCGGAGTTTTGCATTTCTTCGCCGCTCGTGGTCGGTTATCACCTCATAATTTTGAGATGTTATCCATAAGTCCACAACAAGCAATTATTTTCGTTGTTGATTTTCTCAACAACTCCGTTCAATCCTTTCTTCTAAGGTTGCTTTCTATTTCATTCATGGTAGAAGATGTCGTCTTCTTCTCCGTTCTTTTCTTTCAACTCTTCCAATTCTTCTGGAGACATTGTGTTGTTCCTCTCGTCAAGTATCATTCCATATTCTTAAGTTCATGTTCTTTTCTTTCCTTGTTCAGCCGGAGTGCTGCCTAAATCCTTTCAGTCTTATTTATTTCTTATCTCGTTCTAACCGGAGTGGTTTCATAGTCTATCTGATTCCATGAGCTTTCGATTCTCATCATTCTCGTCGTTCCTCTCTTCTTCTCGAGTGCTCTCGATTCTTTGCTTCTTCTCTTGAGTTCTTGTTTCACCTCATCCCTTTTCCCTTCTGTCTCGGTCCTAAGATCTCGGGACGAGATCTCTTGTTAGTGGAGGAGAGTTGTAATGCCCGGTTTCGATGCGCCAGGTGTCTTCCAGTTATTCGTCATTGTTGCCATGTCATTTGCTTGTGTGTTGCATTTTGCCATGTCATCATGTGCATCTCATTTTGCATACATGTTCGTCTCATGCATCTGAGCATTTTCCCCGTTGTCTGTTTTGCAATCTGGCACTCCTATGTCCCCCGACGCCCCCTTTTGCCTCTTTTCATGTGCAGATGTTAAACGTTCTCGGAATGGACCGAGGTTTGCCAAGCGGCCTTGGTACACCACCGGTAGACCGCCTGTCAAGCTTCGTGTCATTTGGAGTCCGTGTGATGCTCCAACGGTTAACTGGGTAGCCGCAAAAGCCTCTTTTGTGTGCAGCCCAACACCCTTCCAAAATGGCCCAATAACCCATCCAAACCCCCTCCATGCTCTCGGTCATTCGATCACGATCGTGTGGGTGAGAACCGCTCCTCATTTGGACTCTCCTAGCTACCTCTACCTATATAAACACCTCCCCCTCCGAATTTTCGGGTCCAAACCCTAGTCCCTTCTCCACCGCGCCGCCGGACATGTCCATCCGCGCCGGACACGTCGCGCGGACCAACCACGGGCCGCCACGTCACTCCGCCGCCGCCTGGGTCCACTCCACCGCCGCCACATGGGCGCCCGGCGCCCGCGCCTCCCACCGGCCCGC
>NC_057798.1:302069739-302249497 GCF_018294505.1 Triticum aestivum | reverse complement strand
CCCGCCTCGCGCGCCGCGCGCCCTGCTCCGCCCTCCGCGCCATCCGCCGCCGCCGTTCACCCACCACCGCGCCGCCCCGGCCAGATTCGGCCGCGGGAAGGCTGGATCCGGTGCCCCTCCTCTCTGGCCATCTTCTTCCCTGGCTCCGGTGAGATCCGCCACCACCTCGCCTGTTGACTTTTCCCAGAGGTGCTAATTTCCACCAAGTCCCCGAGATATTTTACCTTCTGGTCCATAATTTGACATGCCATATCTCCATGAACGTAGCTCCGTTTCATGCATATAATATATCCAAATGTTCATCAGGATGTGCTCTCCATTTTGTTCCATTGTGCCATGTTTATTTGACTTCATCTTAAAGCCCTTATCATCATTGCAAGCGTGCTATATGATGTTAACTGATGTCTGTTAATAGAACTTGTTGTTCTATCTTTTTCATTGCATTTGGTGTGTGCATCCTATGAGTTAGATGTCTACATGTGTTTTGAGCTACATCATTCCATCTTCACAGTGGTGCAATCCATGTATTTTTGTGAGTCTTCTAGTGAGTGCATTAAGCTCGTGAAATAGGGTACCTGATGTTGTTGTTTTGCTAGGCTGAATCTGCTATATCGTGATGCTATGTAAACCTACTGCTACAAGTCATTCTATGCATAATCTGGAGATGTTCACTAAGAATGTTTTGTTAAACATGTCATGCTCTATCCATTCATGCCCCTGGTTGCATTTATATCCTTCTGTAACTTTTTGTTATCTTGCTCCAAACTTGCTAAATAATGTTGTTGTCAGCCTGTTAACATTAAGTTCAATGTTGCCATGATTATTGTTAGTGATCCAAGCATGCTATGAACTTGCTCTTGCCATGCTTAGCTTCATAAACATGTATTATTACTTTTGGTTACCTTGACATGCCATGCATTGCTCTTTGGTGAGTGTTACAAGCTCACCAACATGCCTACTTATTGTTGTTCCTGCCATGTATGAATCTGTCATATCATTTGCCATGTTTGCATGGATGATACCATCTTTTCTGTTGATCTTTAGAATTAGTTCAGTAAGGGAGTTTTGTTCTTTGTCTTTAGTACTAGTATGCCATGCTTTGTTTTCCATGATAAGTTCCCATAACATATGGTTTGATAGCTCTAAACATTGCAACCTGATGTTATTACTGTTAAGCCTGTAAACTGTTATTATTTGCAATCTTGCCATGTCCTTTTGAACAAGTTCTAGTGATTTCTGGAGATAGCTCAGTGTTCATGTTTTGACATGCTTTACATGTACTTCATTCCCATGCCTTTTGTTCTTATGTTGAGATGCTGTAGCATATTGTTTTAATGTTTGCTAGATGCCTAGTTGCTGTTTTGGACAGCTTGTCCTTTAAACTTGTATAGAGTGTATGTGTTGAACCGTTGCTCCGTTTTGAGTGTGCTCTATATGAAACTTGCTTGATTTTGCATGAAGTTTCATATTATCATGTTGCATCCATGTTTTGAGAGTGTTTGCTTGATGTTTGTATGCATTTTGCATCAATGCCATGTTTAACTTGTTTTGCTCATATCTTCTAGGCCGTAGCTCCGAATTAAATGAACTTTATATGTAACTTGACTAGAATCTCGTGTAGATCATCTTGTTGCATCTTAAATTGCTGTTTAACCACTTGAACATAAGGTTTATTCAGATCTGGACCAATTCTGAAATTTGCATATGAGGACTTACCCGAATTGTTATATGTTGTTTCCGGCCTCATTTAAACTTGCTTTGATATGTTGTTCTTGTTTGCATCATCTCTTGCCATGATTAGCTTCATGTAGCCTTGTCTTGCATCATACTTGGTTGAGCATCATGTCATGTATATATGTGGTGTGTTTATCATGTTGTGTGCTTCTTCTCGATAGTTCCCGTTTCGTTGCGATCGTGAGGATTCGTTCGTCTACGCTTGGTTCGGCTTCACCCGTTCGTCTTCTTCATGGACTCGTTCTTCTTCCTTGCGGGATTTCAGGCAAGATGACCGCTACCCTGGATCTCACTACTATCATTGCTATGCTATTTGCTTCGTTCTATCGCTTTGCTGCGCTACATATCATTTGTTCTTCAAGCCTCCCAAATTGCCATGTCAGCCTCTAACCTTTTTCACCCTTCCCAGCAAACCGTTGCTTGGCTATGTTATCGCTTTTGCTCAGCCCCTCTTATAGCATTGTTAGTTGCCGGTGAAGTTGAATATAGCCCCATGGTGGACAGGGTTATGTTGGGATATCACAATATCTCTTATTTAATTAATGCATCTATATACTTTGTAAAGGGTGGAAGACTCGGCCTTATGCCTGGTGTTTTGTTCCACTCCTGCCGCCCTAGTTTCCGTCATACCGGTGTTATGTTCCTTGATTTTGCGTTCCTTACACAGATGGGTGATTTATGGGACCCCCTTGACAGTTCGTTTTGAATAAAACTCCTCCAACAAGGCCCAACCTTGGTTTTACCATTTGCCTCACCACCACCTACTTTTCCCTTGGGAGTCGCTCTCTCAAGGGTCATCTTTATTTTAGCACACCCCCCCCCCCCGGGCAAGTGCTTCTCTAAGTGTTGGTCCGAACCGAGCTGCCTGCGGGGCCACCTCGGGGAAACTTGAGGGCTGGTTTTACTCGTAGCTAGTCTCATCCAGTGTTGCCCTGAGAATGAGATATGTGCAGCTCCTATCGGGATTGTCGGCACATCGGGCGGCTTTGCTAGTCTTGTTTTACCATTGTCGAAATGTCTTGTAAATTGGGATTCCGAGACTGATCGGGTCTTCCTGGGAGAAGGAATATCCTTCGTTGACCGTGAGAGCTTGTGATGGGCTAAGTTGGAACACCCCTGCAGGGTATAAACTTTTGAGAGCCGTGCCCACGGTTATGTGGCAGATGGGAATTTGTTAACGTCCGGTTGTAGATAACTTGGCACCAGATTCAAATTAAAACACATCAACCGTGTGTGTAGCCGTGATGGTCTCTTTTCAGCGGAGTCCGGGAAGTGAACACGGTTTTGGGTTATGTTTGACGTAAGTAGGAGTTCAGGATCACCTCTTGATCAGTGCTAGCTTCACGACTGTTCTGTTTGCTCTCTTCTCGCTCTTATTTGCATATGTTAGCCACCATATATGCTTGGTTGCTGCTGCAACCTCACCACTTTACCCCTTCCTTTCCCATTAAGCTTTGCTAGTCTTGATACCCATGGTAATGGGATTGCTGAGTCCTCGTGGCTCATAGATTACTACAACAACAGTTGCAGGTACAGGTTATGCGATGGTCATGACGTGAGAGCGATGTTTGCTTGTTTTGGAGTTCTTCTGCTTCTTCTTCGATCAAGGGATAGGTTCAAGGTCGGCAGGCTGGGCTAGTAGGGTGGATGTTGTTTGAGTTTTTGTTTGTGTTTCATCCTTAGTCGGATGGTGCTCTTATGTAAGATGATGTTGTACTCGTGTGGCATTGTATGCCTCTTGTATGTATCCCCAACTATTATGTAATGGTTTGATGTAATGATATCCACCTTGCAAAAGCGTTTTCAAGATGTGCTTCTATCCTTGGTGGGACCTTCGAGTTCCTTTAGGATAGGGTCGCATCTTGGGCGTGACAATGAGCCTCGCCAGCCGAACACTGGGGGACAGAAAAATTCCCACCAGAAGTCAAAACAGTGAATATGATCTACGCAACTCACATTCCAAGGAGTAGGCGCAAACGCTCACTCCGAGACGTATACGTTGTGGAGCCCGTCGCCCCCAAATTCAAACCCTGGTCGGCCTGCCCGATCACCTTTGATCGCAGGGATCATCCGACTAGTATCCGGCACGGAGGATCTGTTACCTTGGTGCTCGACCCAATAATTGATGGATACCATCTCACCCGAGTCCTTATGGACGGCGGCAGTAGTCTAAACCTGATATATCAGGACACTGTCTGCAAAATGGGGATAGACCCGTCAAGAATCAACCAAAGCAATACTACCTTTAAAGGAGTGATACCAGGCGTCGAGGCCCGCTATACGGGCTCTCTAGTACTAGAGGTTGTATTCGTTCTCCCGACAACTTCAGAAGCGAAGAACTAATCTTCGACATCGCTCCATTCCGAAGCGGCTATCACGCACTACTCAGAAGAACGGCCTTTGCTCGTTTTAGTGCAATACCACACTACACCTACCTTAAACTTAAGATGCTCGATCCATGCGGCGTCATCATAGTTAGTGAAAATACAGAGAGTTCCTTACGCGCGGAAGAATATGTGGCGGCTCTAGCAGCCGAACACTGAGCGGCCCCTCCTACAAGAATAAACGGTCGTCAAGACCACGGACACGGTTAGACGAGTCCGGTGCTCCACCAGATATAACAACCCAGATAAACCTGAGCTGGGGATACCCCCATAAGCGGTGCTAGGGGCTGCTCGCAAAAAAAAGGGAAGCCCATAGTTTGGCTCGACCCTATTAATACAATAGCATATTGCATTTTCATGGTTCATTCAGATTAACCAACTCTTCGTACGAAGTCTTTCACCTAGGTTTTCCCCTTTTTACAGATGATCATCGTGCTACACCCTTCCAGGATATGGCACAACAGAGATAAAGGCACAGACGTGCAGCAGTGCCCCGCTCAAAGGTTTCTCTTTAGATTAAGACCCTGCGTAAACCTTTTTTAATGTCTCTTGTCGCTTCTTGCCCTCCAGACACTTAACACAACCAGGAGGGATACTGGCATTCTTAACAATTCATCACGCCAGACTAATGCATGTACCTAGAAACACAGGGCTCATTATCGAGGGCGTTATTCAGCCCAGTATATGTTGTAAAGTCCGAATACCTTAGGGAGTGTTCGGCGTCGCGGGTTTGGACTTATATGCATCAGCTCTGAATCATGTCTTTGGTCAAATGTTGGGTTTTCCCGGCTCCCTTGTTTTGCTACCTTATGTTCCGCTCTATCGGCTAAGGCGGCACGGGGAGAACTACTGCCATTGTGCCATGGTTCATCTAGATGAGCACCTCGGTAGAGAAAGCCGAAAACTGACTGTCATGATACAGCGCGAGACTGGTCAACCACTCGATGACTCAGCGGAATCTTCACGATTCCTCCACATTAACGAAGGACCGGTTTTGCTGGTCACGTACATACGCGCACCATATTCGGATGAACGCGGAAGTACCAGGGGCTATATAGTAGCCCCACTGTCAAACTCCTATGGCTAAGTGAAAGTGTTAAAGCTATATAGTAAGATTGCCTGGTTCATCGCACTACCACCTCCTTAATGGACCAAGACGTTGGATCAAGTGTGACTACACGTTTTCTCGAACACCCCCGCATTATATGCGTGGGGGCTAAAGCCGACGAATGCAAACTTTCAGGTTATATACATACATAAACGTCCGCACAGGAGGCACTATAATACTTCTGGGCAAAAGTATAAACATAGCCTTTATAATCAAAATAGCATTGTTTTTACAATTGAGATACATGTCACTCGACCATGGCACTCTTCGAGCACTGAGCCTCTATTAAACGAGCGCCCTCTAAGACTTCTTCAAAATAGTGCTCAGCCGGGTCCTGGCCTCCCGCCGGACCCCGGGTTGCAATAGCGGTGGTTTCCACCCCTGCCCAGTATGTTTTAACACGGGAAAGAGCCATCCGCGCACCCTCTATGCATGCCGACCTCTTCACAGCATCGATATGCGAAAAAGCACCAAGGAATTGTTGCACTAATCCAAAATAATTGTCCGGCCTTGGTCCCCGTGGCCAAAGATGATCCACGACAAACCTCATACCAAGCCCGGACAACCTATGGAGCTCGGCCCACGCGGCCATCCTTTCATTCCACGGCAGCGGATGCGTCGGGGCACTGGACTGTGACCAGAATAACCTTTCCACCTTATGGTCTTTCCAATCTTTGTAAAATTCGATTGCATCAGCAGCACTCTTTGCCAGGTCCGCATACGCGTCCACAGTGCTCCATAACTGATCCAGAGGGGCATACTTCGGATCTCCGAACTTCATTCGCAACAAATAGGGCCTCCCAGCCATGATATCCCCGGCTTCACGAAGCTCCTCCCTTATCTCTCTCATTTTAGAGCGGGTTTCCTTGGCTGCCCCCAGGGCCTTCTTCAGGTCAGCCACTTTCGCTTGGTTTCCTTTTCAAGGAGCTCATGGCGGTCAGCGGCACCTTTCAGCTCAGCAGCCATCTGGGCTATATTTTCTTCGCTCTGGCGATGAGCAGCCTGTTCGGCTCTTAACTCTTCGACCGCCTTCAGAGCGGCCGCATCACTTATTCGGGCTTGCTCCTTGGCTCGAGCAAGCTCCACCCGGAGGGTCTCTACGGCAGCAGCTCCATCTGCAGTCAAAGCATATTATAGATACTAGCATCATGCTCCTCTTAAATATTAGCTGACAAGTTAAACATATATGCCCTAGGCCTCGTCAAGCCGCTTGTTAACAAGCGCGATGTCGGCATCAGCCACGTCAAGCTACCGCTTCAGTTCGGCAAAATCAGCAGTCCGGTCAACCGCCGGACCCTCAGCTGCCTGCACATAAAGTAGCGCGATTATTATCAGAGATTATGATCCTCTGTTTGCCACCTTTGGATGGCAACCAGAGTTTTAGGGGCTACTATCTATACAGAGCACACCTAGCATGTGTGATACCATCAAAAATATATTTTTTGCGCACCTCAAAGCCTCTCAGCAGACTCGTAAAAGCTTCAGTCAAACCGCTTTTGGCGGATGAAATCCTCTCAACCACCGTACCCATTAAGGCACGATGTGTCTCTGAGATGGCCGCTCGCTCCAGAAGACCCATCAGTGTGTCTGGCTGTGTGCTGGACAATCCCGAACTCTTTCTGAAGCTCTCCTTGGGAGCCGGATATTCCAGACTTTGGGCAGCCGAAGTGTCAACTTCTGGCCTTGGCGGATCAGGAGAAATCCTCCGTGACGACACCTCGGGGTCTTCCGCCCCATGTGGCGGGGAGGCAGGAGGAGGCGTTTCGCTCTCCATCATCTCCGGAAGAAGATCCCCCGGAGACGAACTCTGTGGAGAAGGGCTACGAGCCGGACTGTAACAAATATGTCTCGGTTATTATTCTCAAAGACAAAACAGGATATATTTACCAAAGTACCTTTTTTCACTTACAGCTCGGTTGAGGGCTGGCCCCCTTGCGGGTGTTGTGCAGTAAGGACGCCCTCTGGGGCAGGGCCCCTGGGCGAGGTTTTCTTCCCTCGTTTGGGAACTTCCATTTCTAAGTCTTCAGAGGCGGCCCTTTTCTTACCGTGAGGAGAGGGGATTTCAGATTCACCTCCCCGATTATCCTCCTTCATAGAGGCACTTACTCCCCCGATTTGGATGTGTAAAGTATGAAGCCCATCGGCGGCTTCTCTATTCCTCCCCTCATCTTCTCCTCATGGCACCTGATACGGTGCGCGCTCAAGCATCATGATCAATAGAGGATCCGGCGAGCCTTCGGGAGGAGGGGCCGAACACCTAATCCTCTCTGCCTTCCTTATCCAGTCCTGGCGGAGAGCAATTTTTCAGAATGATGTTATAACAAACATAGAGGACGGCGTGTTCGGTAGCGGAATTACTTACTTGGGTATCCGGACGGTTGCAGTTGAGACCCACGTCCTCGGTGGTATCCGAACACTTTATTCGTGATCCAAAGAACGACCCATACATCTCTTTGAGCGTCATGCTGAAGAATTGTTGAACGGTTCACGATCCTTCCGGGTTGAACTCCCACATACAGAGAGGTTGACGTTGGCAGGACAGGACTCGACGAACCAGCATTACTTGCATTATCTTGACAAGACTGACGTCCTTCTTAAGAAGGTCTTGGATGTGGCTCTGCAGCGTCAGCACGTCACTAACTGGCCCCCAGTCCAGCCCCTTGTTGACCCATGACACCAGTTGCGGCGGAGGGCCCGAGCAGAACGCTAGAGCGGTCGCCCACTTCATACCTCGGGGAGCTGTGATGTAAAACCACTCCCGTTTCCATAAGTCAGAAGTTTCTGTGAAGGAACCCTTTGGCCATGGGGCATCGGCGCCTTTGCTTATTATAGCACCTCCGCATTCCACGTGACGCCCATCGATCACCTTCGGCCTCACGTTAAAGGTCTTGAGCCATAGGCCGAAGTGGGGGGTGATGCTGAGGAAGGCTTCACACACGACGATAAACGACGAGATGTGAAGGATGGAATCTGGAGCTAGATTGTGGAAATCAAGCCCGTAATAGAACATGAGCCCTCTCACGAAGGGATCAAGACTAAAACCTAGCCCTCAGAGGAAGTGGGAAATAAATACGACACTCTCATTGGGTTCGGGAGTGGGAATGACCTGCCCTTGAGCAGGCAGCCTGTGCGGGATTTTGGCGGTGAGATACCTGGCCTCCCTAAGCTTCTTGATGTCCTCCTCTGTGATGGAGGAGGCCATCCACCGGCCTTGAAGGTTGGATTCAGACATGGTTGAAGGTTTGAAGTGCCTAGCTTGAGCCTTGGGTGTTGGAACTCAAGGTGCGGGAGGAGGAGGGTCGAGCGTGGGAAGAAAAGGACAGGCCTTGGCCCCCTTATAAAGAGGACGAATATCAAGCGTCCCCCGCGTGACCATCTGGGACTTGCCTAAAATCGAGGAGTCATATTAAACAAACACGGTTGGGTTACCCACACCTGTATTAATGAGAATCCCGTGATAAGGGGAACACGATCTCTACTTCGACAAGACGTGCCAATAAAACTGCCTCACAGCACGTGTAGTGGCTAGTGGTGAAAAGCGATTCAAATAAAGACCAAGCCGTGGCGTGACATCACGCTATGAAAAGTTGTCAGCATATTAGATTTGTGGAATATTGTGCTCTCTACGATGGTATGTGGAATTTGTTTTGCAGAGCCGGACACGATTCTTGTGTTCGAAATCTTCTATGGAGTATTCGGAGAAGGAACCTGCCTTGCAATGCCAAAGACAATCTGCGCGCCGGACTCATCGCCATTGAAGCCTGGTTCAGGGGCTACTGAGGGAGTCCTGGATTAAGGGGTCCTCGGACAGCCGGACTATATACGTTGGCCGGACTGTTGGACTATGAAGATACAAGACTGAAGACTTCGTCCAGTGTCCGGATGGGACTCTCCTTTGCATGGAAGGCAAGCTTGGGAATTCAGATATGTAGATCTCCTTCTCTGTAACCGACTCTGTGTAACCCTAGCCCCCTCAGGTGTCTATATAAACCGGATGGTTTAGTCCGTAGGACAAGAACAATCATAATCATAGGCTAGCTTCTAGGGTTTAGCCTCTACGATCGCGTGGTAGATCAACTCTTGTAATACTCATATCATCAAGATCAATCAAGCAGGAAGTAGCGTATTACCTCCATCGAGAGGGCCCGAACCTGGGTAAAACATCGTGTCCCCTGCCTCATGTTACCATTAGCCTTAGACGCACAGTTCGGGACCCCCTACCCGAGATCCGCCGGTTTTGACACCGACACTGACAGATTCAAAATATACTAAGGGAGAACAACTCGACCTGACCAGTCGACCTCAAGAGAAGAGGATCATCTTAAAGAAGAGAAGAAGAGCAAGCAGATTGAAGATATTACAAGTCTTTCTATACAATGTCGGTTTGCCACCCATGATGAACCAGAGCGCACAAAGAAATACTATTCCTTCTAGTCTCTCCATATGTGGCTCACATGCATTTTGAAACTAAAGTAGGAACATTTAGCTGACCAATTAAACATCTCTCAGTTTTACTAATATCAGCATAATATCAGATTTGAATTTACAACTAAACTTGTTTAGCTCGATGGGTGGAGCAGTGCTATTACAACACGAACCATATAGGCTGATCGTGGTCATCATAAAATGGGGAAACCGTAAGCATGATGAGTATAGTGTTGACCATGGTAGTGGGATGGCAGATCTGAAGCTGCAAACCACGCAAAAGGTAGTTAGCAACCGATGTTTGCTTTGAAATAACAACTAAGATTTGGTATGGACAAGAAAGTACGGTCAACAAGTGAAAAAGAAATGCAATTCTGCTATCTCTCTATATGTCGCAACATGCATTTGGAAACTCAAGTGGGACCTTTAGCTAACCAATTAAATGTGTTTGTTAACTAATATCAGTATGATATCACAATCATATTTGAACAACTAAGCTTTGGAATTTTGAGTGTTGTGATGTTTAGCTTGAAGGGTGGAGTAATGCTAGTACGACAGAAAGCACCTACGTAGATCATAGTAGAGTAGATAAAAGGGGAAAACCCTAATCATCAAGAGTAAAATCAGGAAAGTGGAACTAGATGGACCAGTGGGTGGAGCACATGCTTTTTGAAACGAATATAGGAACATTAGGTGACAAATTAAATGTTCTCTGTTTTAGTGATATGAGCATCATATCAGATTCGTATTTCAACACGTACCTTTGGGTTGAGGTCTTGAGGAGCAGTGCTAGCACGACACGAAGCACCTCCGATGATGGTAGTGAATAAAAAGGGGGAAACCATAAGCTTTACGAGTATACTGACCGTGCCATGGTGGATCTGAAGGTGCAAAACGGAAAAAGCTACTTCACAACCAATGTTTTCTTTCAACTAGCCACTACGATTTGGTACGGACAAGAAAAGTACAGTAAACAATTTACGATCTATTTTCCGGGTGAGATCAATAACTTAAGCACACATGGAAGAGTATCACCTCTCTTGCGATGCCGTGTAGGCCTCTGCTTATACATTGAGGGTGCTGCGGGTGCGATGGCTGTCGGCGGTGGGGAAGAAGACTTTAGATGGCAGACGGCCGGGTCAGGGGATAAATCCTGTTGCCGTGGATGAGGTTGTCATAGGAGCAGCAACGGCAAGGTGGACAACGACGTTGATGAAGCGAGAGGACGTGATGACAGGATCCTGGTCCGGCGCCATGGATGAGAGACGCCCATATCTTGTAGTGGATGATGGGGTAGGGGTAGCAGCTCCAGCAAGGTGGAGGATGGGGTGGCGGACGGAAGAGGCTGGCCGCAGTGGGGAGGTTGTCGTGGCGCCGATGGTGTATGAATGGGGAAATGGAGGGGGATGGGGGGATCTCAAACTTTGGGACGTGCTTGTCTGAAATGTGGGAAAGTTATGAACTTATCCCCCATTAAATTTTCAGACATCACATCGGTTGGGGATAGGAGGTAATCTCGCATCTCCAAAATATTTTCCGGTAACAATTTCGGGCGAGGAGAGGGTGTTTTGCCGCCCATGGTTGGCGCCCACGGTGTATGAACGGGGCTGACAGGTAGGGCAGTTGTGTCACGTCTGAGGGAAGTTACACATCTGTACCTATTTAAAATACTAGCCTACATCAATTTTGGACGAGGAGAGTTTGTTTTGCCGCCCACCATGTATGAATGGGGAAGTGGAGGGAGAGACACAAGTCTTTCGGATGAGCTTGAATCGAATGTGTTTTGCCGCCCACGTTTGGCACCCAACGTGTCTGAATGGGCTCAGAGGCCATCGTGTCACGTCTGATTGAAGTTACTAGTCTACCCCTATCGACAGAAGTGTAAATCTGATCGATAAGGATGTCAAGTGTCAGGGGTAGACAGTAATTTCCATCTCGCAAACACTTGCTTCGGGCAGCCCACAAATTATAGTGGGTGTTTAGCCGCTTCATTCAAAACTTGGAAGAATTAGCATTCACGTTTGCCCTAGGCCCTGGCAACTAAATTCAAATCCAATTTGTATTCGATTACAAATATCCACAGATAATTCTACGTTTTGTTATTTATTTGTTCAAATCCACAACAAAGATTTATTCCACCTTTATATGTGATTATGATTTAGAAATGTTGTGATCTTCGAATTCATTAAGTTGGTTACACTTTGAGTCAAACAGTTATTTCATACAATACAATATGCTCACATGAAAAATAGTTCACCTTATTTCAATCATACAAGTACTGAGGATTAACTCGCCTAAAGAATTCGGATCATTACAACACATGGACTACATAGGGGGTCTTACAACATAATCCATTCAGAGACATGACACAACATGCAAGTACAATAATCTGGGGTTGATGCCTTCCCACCCACCCAGGTTGAAGGCACGGTACTTGCAATTTGGGTTTGTTGCACCAATTATACTGTAGGGGGTTCCCTTACAGTGTTTCTATCAAAAAAAAATAATCTGATGACAATTTCAACTTGTATCTAAAGAAGAATCGGGATTCCCTGGGCTTCAGATAGCAAAAACAAAAGGACCTCCTCTGTCTTCAAATGCAACATTCTTACTTCCTCCAATTCTTGGGTTGCTTGCATAATATGTGCCGCTAATTGCATAATTTCCAGCCTCAAGATAAACATTATCTCATTCATGGCAGCCACACCATCTCTTTCTGCCTCTAGTAGAGCCTCAAGAACTATAAAATCTGTGCTCAGACTGCTCTCCGGCGGTGTTGCCTCTGAACTGCTACCATCTGGTGACATGGATGGCACACTGCTTCCACAAATAGATTCTGGGGTTGTACATTGCGTCCTAGTGTGAACGGCATCCTGAAAGGTTTCTGCTGGACATAAGTAAGTGATAGTTATCACATGATCCAGGCAGTAAGCTTACATGCTAAATGACATATGAATTATTGCCGAGCATGGCAGGCTATATTTAAATGGTTTGAAGCAGCATCAGCCGAAAAGAAGTTAAAATGGTAAGATGAAACTAGGGATGTAAGTGGCAAATAAACGCCATCCGCCAGTCCCATCTAGTTATTTTTTGCTAGCTCCCTAGTTCATTTTCCTCAAAAAACGAAAACTCTTTTGAACTATCATACCACTAATGGACTTCAATCGGGATCAAACGGGACCCATTTGACATCCCTAGTTGAAAGGGAGTGTACCACCGCTATATTTAAGTTGCCAAGGCATCTAAGCAGTTGAAATAATCTGAGAAAGCACTTAACAGTGTGGCCTCATATAAACTACGAAGACAGTCTTGTGATGAGGTTCAGAGGAAAAGTTAAGGAATCAAATGAACTAGGCATGCATTTCTTTATGATAGTGTAGCAGGCACTGCTGACATATTGGCCAACTCAGGTATAGTGTAACAAGTAACAAACAAGCATTCGAATCAAGCAATACAACAAAGCAGACAACTGAACTATTTGTAATTCTGTAGGATTACAGGTTCAGGGCACAAGCCAAGAAAGCAGCCCACTCGCATTACATTTCACATGTACTAAAACACACTGGCTTACCATATGTTGCTGTGAAGCCTCGCTGCTGTTGCAATGTTCTTTGAAGATATCATCAGCATCCCCTGGTTGCAAATCTAGTTGTTGTAGTTTATTCTGCACCCTCTATTTAGGTAAAATTAATTTTAATCGCATGCACTGGTTAGAATTGATCATCAATGGTTCATCTAAACTAATGAAAGAAGGGTGTGTGCATACACGACAATATATCTGCTTCCCTCTATTTTTATGCTTGTTCGAGGTGCCAGCCCCAAAAGAACAAATATTTTGCTTCATGGGGTTGGCAGCTCCATAATTAATAGAAGCATCAAATTAGTCGTGCAACTTGGGAAGATCAAGAACACACACAAAATTAATGAACAGAGGCTCGGAGCAGTGATGTAATAGCTAGCTTCAGAAAATGTAGGGTAAAACAAACAAAAAGCAGCGAAACCACATGCTAGTTTGTTGATGTGTATTAAGCATAGAGAACATGAAGCAGCCTGATGGAACCAACAGGTGGCATCAGAACACCACCATTATCTGAATATAGGATGCAAGAAGTAAAATAGTAGGCAGTGATATCTAGGAAGTACAATAATACTTAGGACAAAACTAAAGCATATTAACTATATGTGCACTAGTATGTAATTTACCATGTAACATGTTCACTGCAGAAGTATGGCCCTACAGGTGCAAGCAGAATAACGCGTCTCATGAGAAATTGAATGATGCCCTGAAGAAATTCAAAGGTGTGGTGCTTATGCTAAGAAAGTGAACGTAGGCACCGGCCATTGGATAATAGTACCTGATTCTCGGCGGCATATGGGTATCGTTGTCATACTTGATATTTAGGATCGTCAATGGTGCTCGTGTTGCAGTTGAGTTTGGGTCGGCTGTCGTCATCGCTGAAGTGGCTCCGGTGCTTCGGTTGCGGCGCCTATCGACATACAAGAAAGCTCATCTATGGTAAGTGAACAGTTGCACAATAAAGAAGAGAAAAACCGAAGGAGTACAAATCAAAATAACCTAATGAGGCTGCGGCGTCGGTAAAGCAGGGCCGGTGGAGTTGAATATGGCGTCCATGGAGCGGGTCTGGTGCAGTGGACGAAGGCTTCCGCAGGCACGGTGTACAGTGCTTTCGGTGAGGCAATCTATTGTGGTGGATGAGGGCTTGTATGAAGGACCAGCGATGGGGAGGACGAGGGAGTCAGTGAAGGGCCTACACTGTGGTGGACGAGGGTGCCGGTTAAGCAGATCTGGTGTTGTGGACCAGGATGGCGGTCAAGGAGATCTGGAGCGGTGGACAAGCCAGTCACTGAAGCGGCTCCAGTGAAGTGGTGAGTTGGCAGTTGGGGGTTCCAAGGTGCGGAAGTTAGATCCGGCAGGGTGTGAGGTCCACCGCTGCGATGGAGGACTAGATTCGGTAGCTTGGCGTGGTTGGGGGTCAGGGAGGGGAAGGGAGGGGCTCTGGGAAGAATGTTTGGGGCAAAGAGGGGAAAGCAATGGAGTTACCAAAGCAGCCCTTTTCCATTCATGTGGAAGGGGTAAAACAGGAATATCGCAGGGCTAAACTTTCGGGTGCAAGATATTTCAATGTGAGAGGGAAGTTTGAAAGCTTTTGGCACCTGAAATTATAAGTATTCTGCTCTTGTATGACCGACTATGATATCATGGCCGAGAATTTGTTTGTTTTGCACGCAAAAAATGCAAATTTTGAAAATTAATGTCTCCAACTTGAAACTTAGATTGTCCATTCAATTCAAATATGGATCATTGAGCTAGTACAAGCAAATACCATCATACGTCCAATTCAAATGAAATTCCAAATGTGTTTATCCTAAATATGATGACAAAAGCAAAAATGTGTATGTGTATGAATAAAGTGGATTATTATAAAGTTTGAACATGCCCGTATGTGTATATCTCTAGGTTTGATATATGAATTTGAAATCACGAAATCCCAGCTTAAAAAATGTACCTCCGTTTAAATGAATTTCAAAAGCTAATGATGGATTCGAATTCCAAAATTCCAATCTTAGGTTTGTAATTCTGGTACATCAAGGTATATCACGCATGTTCAAAAGTATCGTTATCTCATAGTCCAAACTATGAAACAAATTGATCAACCATGAGTGCACACACTATTGACCATATATATCTCAATTACGCTAAAGTCCCTCAAATATAGACACCTCACTCTTTATCTAAAGCCACCCCCCCACGCACACACAAGTCGTTCTCTTCCCCAGACACGAACACACAAGCACATTAATGCCCCTCTCTCTTCTAAAGTCCGAACCCCAATATAGGTCTCTATCACTTTGTCTCTCGGGCATGCACACATCTCTTCCCCCACTCTCTAGGTCTCTCAGCGTATCTCTTTCCCAAGCACACGCACTATGTAGAGTGTATCTTTCCCATATACACAAAACGTCGCCCCCAAACGTCTATCTCCCTAGTTATGTGGTTCTCGCACACTCACCTCACACACCACCTCCACTTCAAACAAGCACACTTTGTCTCCTTGTGCACCACTCTCTTCTTTCTATCTATCCCACATGCGGACCCGCCCCAGCTCCTTCCCTGTATACATATATGTCGTGACTCTTTCCATAGCTCACTAATGTATCATCGTTCTCAATCTCGCACGTTGTTCTCTACACTATCTATTCTAGATCTCTCATGAAGTCCCTATCACACACACGATGACTCGCTTCCCTTGCGTCTCCATACATAGGCCAATTTCGAACAACATCAACATTGTCTCCCTATCTATACGCCATTTATGGACACAAACGACCCCTCTCTCCCCCCTCTCATCCTCTCTATCTCTCTCTCTATCTCCGTTGCTCTCTCTCTCTCTCTCTCTCTCTCTCTCTCTCTCTCTCTCTCTCTCTCTCTCTCGCTCGCTCTCACACCCTCTCCTGCACACGCTTGATGTCTCTTCCAAATAGTCTGCTCCCGCACCCATGCTATCCCGCTACTACACATGTCACACCATTTCCCCTTCCCTTATACTAGGTTTACATCATTATGGTCTCTCTACTCCACATATACACACTCCCTCTCGCACACAAACGCGCGCACAAACACACACAGACATGCACAAACACCCATTTATCTAGATCCTCATCTCTCCCCATGTCCGCATGTGTATCACACACACTCACTCTCTGATTATGTAGATGTGTCTCCATGTTACACAACACAAAGCCCCATGTACATGTCTCTCTATCCTCAACACACATAGACACAAAGAACCTCTTATCATTGCCTCAGTCTCTAGACATATCACACACGCACACTGTCTCTCTCTCTCGCAAACACGCTCAACAAGGGTTTCCCCGTGAATAACTTACCATCTATTCATCAACAGTCATGGCAGTACAGCGAACGTGAGACATGAAAAAAGAATAAATCTACACGTGCATAGACCACCTAGTATGACTACTAGGACTAGAGCAAGCCGAAAGCGCGCCGCCGTCACCCCCTCCTTATCGACGATGGGAAAACCATTGTTTTACACAGTAAAGAAGTCATTGTGCTAAGGCCCCACATGCTGAGGCGTTGAATAGAATGTAGATCCTAGTTTACGGAAACAAGTACCGATAATACGTTTGTATCTCCATACTTATATTTCTTCTCTTATAGAAAACCAAGTTGGTGATGATGGTACGCGTGCCATCTTGCAATATAGACTGTTCGATCTATATCTGACGAATGGAAATTAAACTAAAAGATACCCGCACCTCTCTCCACATTTGCAGACAAGGCCTTCCCTCATTCAGCCTTATCTCCAACAACCTCATTCACTACCAAAAAAGGCACATTCGTGACATTTTGGGCCGAACGAAAAAAAATTCTGTCATGCTTATGACACTTCTATGACGATAACTATGATAAAACCCGGTATCATCATAGATGTGGTGAGATCCTACTTCTATGACAAAAAAACATGAAAGAAAATGGTCTTTTCGTCCTGGGAGGGCCAGAGATGCAGTTGCATGACATTCTTTGGGTCGTCCATGACGGAAAAAACCATGGTAGAAGCAAGGGCGAGGAAAATTTTTGGGGAGTTCCCGGTTACGGTGGGTGGTCGGGGGCCGAGCGATGCATGTTTCTGTCGTACACGTATGCGCGTGTGTGCAAGGCGTTGGGCTCTAACTTAACCTGAGCGAGTCGTTGGGCTCTAACTGAACCCGAGCGATTGCACTAGCTACGTTACTAATCCCGAGCGATCGATCCCTTGCTGTTAACTGAAGCCGAGTGATTCCTTCGCTACTGCTGCTAACTGAAGCCGATCGAACCCTGCTGCCTCCTTCCCATGATGAACAGTGAGCATTTTTGGGGGGGATGAATAGGACCCTGTGGTGTTGCCTCTGGATGAACAGGACCCCGATCGAGCCGGTTGGGGGTGGGTGAACAGGACCCCGTGGAGGGCTGGATGAAAAGGACGACCCCGTGGAGGGCTAGTTGAACAGTAGCTGGTGGAGGGCTCGATGAACAGTAGCCCGTTGAGGGGCGGTTGAATAGGACTCTATGGAGAGGGCTGGTTGAACAGTAGCCGATGGAGGAGCGTGCGGTGGAGGCTGGATGAACAGGAGCCCGTGGATGAACAGACGCAAGTGGAGGCTGGAGGAGGTCGATGGTGGATGAACAGTAGCCCGTGGAGGCTGGAGGAGGTCAACGGTGGAGATGAACAGTATCCCGTGGAGTTCCGTTTTGTGGTACGCCACACCCCTCCCGATGAACAGGACCCCCGTTTTGACCTAGCGCTCCAACACAAGTCCGTTTCCTCCGTTTTGCGGTACGCCACACCCCTCCCGATCAACATGACCCTGTTTCGACCGTACGAGGTCCAACAGAAGTATATTTCCTCTGTTTTGCGGTACACCAAGCCTCGTTTCCATCGGTTGTTCTGTCCAAGCCAGTTGGCTCCCAATGAACAACACGCGTTCCGTTGCCTCCCGATGAACACGACGCATTATGTTGCCTCCCCATGAACACGATGATGACGCAGTTTCTCCGTTCTGACCCAGCCATGTACACGAGCCCTGGCCGTACGTATGCACGAGTAGGCGTTCGAGACCCCACCCGTATGTACGTACGTGGCCGTATTTTCTTTCTTGCACCCTGGCCGTTGTACGTACGTGTACATGCTACGTGCGCGCCTCTACTACGACACGTGCGCGTCTCTACTACGACACGTGCGCGCCTCTACATCGACCAATATGTATGTACACGTTCGCGACCAGAATGACAACGCTATGTCCGCTTCGACTAGGTGGGTCCTGACTGTCAGGCACTTCCTTGCGCGCGAAGATGTAGCTGGTGGGTCCCAGCAGTCAGGGGCGAATAAATTTTTCCCCATAATATGGACGCACTTCCTTGCGTGCCAAGATGTAGCTAGTGGGTCCTAGCAATCAGGGGGGAAACATTTTTTCACGAAATACGGTGGCCCGTCCGATGGGTCCCTGCTTTCAGGTGGAGGAATAATTATTTTGCGCGTAATAAGGAGGCACTTCCTTGTGGCCGTTGTGGACCCAGCTGTCAGCCTCTCCACGTACAGTACTCTTCCGATGGAAGTCATTCCTTGACCATGTTGACCACGCTGCGCCGAGAGCACCAAGGCGGTGGACGACGGTGAGGCCTAGGAAGGGGACAGCATGGAGCCAGGGAATACACGGCAATGGAAGCCTGCACGGAGAGGAGTACGAGGGTTCACTGGTTCGGCTGTGGTGCGAGGCTGCCATCGCCGCAGGGCCTAGCCAGCGGTGGGAATAGTAGGGGTGGTGAGGCCTCCGTGGCAGAACAGCCGGCAACGGGAGGCAGGAGCATGCGGCACGACCGGCGCTGCTTTGGGCGGCTGGAGCAAGAAGACCAGAGGTTGAAGAAACACTACGGCCGTTGGATGGACATCGTACGGTCACTAGAGCAAGAATCGTTCATATTGACTAAGTTGACAACGCCCTCCATCCCCGTCAACTTAGTAGGCCCACAAGTCAGCCTCCCACCACAGTGGGTCCCAGCTAGCAGGGGGAGTATTCATTTTTTTTGTGTGTAATAAGGAGATACTTCCTTGCGTGCAAAGATATAGCTGGTGGGCCCGAGCTGACAGCGGGGGGGCGTTTTTTTCATGAAATACAAAGGCCCTTCCGGTGGGTCCCACCTGTTAGGTGGAGGAATCATTATTTTGCGCATAATAAGAAGGCATTTCCTTGTGTGGGCCCCTACTGTCAGCCTCTTCCGCTGGCTGTTGTTTGTTGACCATGTTGACCTCGCCGCGCCGAGAGCACAAACGCGGTGGTCGAGGGTGAGGCCCAGGAAGGGAACGACCCGGAGCCGGCGAAGCCACCGCAGCGGATGCCCACGCTGAGGGGAGTATGAGCGCTGACTGGTCGGCTGTGGGGTGAGGTTGACGCCGCCAAAAAATAACAGGATGTGTGGGTGGGTAGAGGGATAGTCTGGCGGCTGCATAGCCAGCCAAAGGAGGAGGGAGCAGCAGTCCCGCCAGCGCTGGTTTGGGCGGCTGGACCAGCAAGATCAGAGATTGAAGAAGCACGACAGCCATTGGATGGACATCCAACAGTCACTGCTCTGTGTTGACTAAGTTGACAAAGCCTTGCGTACGCGTCAAAAAAAATTTGGGACAGCGTCATCGTCAACCTAGTAGGCCCAGAAGTCAGCCTCCAAATCTATGGAAAACAGCATACAGCCCATTAGCCATTATTTACAATAATTTATAGCCCATTTGCTAATTCTTAAGGATATTTGAAGCCCATATTCTTTTTATTAGCATTACAGACCATATATTCTGGGCACTACTAAAATATTCAACGAAATTTTGCATATTTCGGTGGGGTCCAAAGTCTTTTAATCAAGAAATTTTGAGTCACGTTAAAAATAATTTTTAAAAAATTATATCAAAATAAAATTCAAAAAAAATTCTCCGCACAAAAATGAATGAAATTTAAAATCTTAACTAGCAAGATGCCCATTCGTTGCACGGAACATGAAGATGCATTTGTATGAGTAGTTTATCTTGTGGGAGAAAAGATGATATTTTAATGTAATTGCCAGTTGGCTTTGGTTTTTATAAGAGTAGTGAGTAGAGAAATCCAGAGAAAATGATATTTTAATGCAATTGCCGGTTGGCTATGGTTTAAAAAATTACAGCCCATTTCTTACAACTTATAGCCCGTTTTCTGGGGACGCCCATTTCTTACTACTTACATCCCTCCTCGTCTTGAAAGATTTGCAGACCAGCAGGGCTGAGAAAAGCAAGTAGCTTCGGTTTTGGTATTCTCCAAAAAAAAGAACTGGGCTAGCCATTTTTAGAAAGAAAAAATATATCAACTGGGCTCGTCATGTGCTTAAATAAAAGCATAAGCGTGGGCTAGACGGGCCATAGCCCCCACACAGCGCGCAGTTGAGCTCCGTCTCTGAAACTAAAAAATAATTGGGCGAGTTGCTGGGTCCCTGGTGTTATCCGCTCGTTGTGTAATTTTATCGTTTATTGACTAAATTGACAATGGCGTGGGACCTAGTTGTAACAATTAGGAGGAAGTATTTTTTTGGCTTGTAATAACGAGGCACCTGCTTGCCTAATGCAATGACCCTGGTGGGTCGCTACTGTCAGCCTCTCCACGTACAGTCATCTCCGGATTCCTATTGGTTGTTAACCATGTTGACAATGCCAGACGGCGGCGGGCACAACGAGCGAACCAAGGCGGAGAACGACGGCGAGGCCTCGGATGGGAACGAACAGCAGTCGTGGAGGATGCGGGAGTGTAGTGGCAGGTGGAGGGGAGTTCGAGGGCAACAACATGCAACTCAAGCTTACAAATGGTACAAAAAGCCCAAGGATTAATTGTTCATCAAAATTTTAGACAAAACCCAGATTGAACATGGCAGTAACATCTAACCCAACCACTCTTTTTTGCAGTCACAAACAAATGGATCGGTCTGATAAAATCAACATCCTGTGCAAAAAGAAAATATTTTAGGATGACTACAACTTGTTGTAAATAGAAGCCGAGCATGTTTAGAAGCCCATTTGTCCACCTGAAACTTCTTTTTTTGCTGTTCAACGTGTCCATCTGTGAGAAATCTCTTGCGGTAAAACTTAAGCCTCATGGACAATAGTAACCTCGCATTCAACAGGAAGAATGTGACAAAGCTTCTGTTTGCCTGGTTGGATGCATACCCTTCCATCGTTATTGTCCTCAAACGAATATCATGAGATCTAAGAAAATCCTGGTGCTTATTACGCCACCAATTGGTTATATGTTTTGCTCCATGTGGTTGTGCCTAAGTAGACATGAAGATTGAAGATAGTTAAGGTCTGAAAAAAGAGTATGTCGAAAGAACGACAGCTGAACTGTTAATTCTAGTACAATATATATGGGCTTTCAATGTGCATGAAATCATCAGCACTATATATAAATTCTCTAGAGATCGAAAGCATCGCAGCAAGCCAATAATTATGTTCAGATGAGAACTAAACATTCCTATACATAAGATCTTGACAAAATCCAGCAGCATTGATAGGCTATCAATGGACGAACTCTTCATTGAGCATATAACATAATATTAGTACCCAAAGTGTACTCCAAGATGATATAAAACTTATGCGCACAAATGAAAAATGCAGCTTATGATTACAAATGTGTAGATGATAATATATGGTACCTGAAAAAGTATGGAGCCAAACACCAACTTCTTGTGATCATTAAACGGGTCACGAATTACACCCAAGGTCTCCAGTTTGGGCGCAGAGACGACAATTATTTGTGAAGGTTTATAACAACTATCAAAGAGCAACCTTTGAAGTAAAGGGGCATCTTCAATGATGAGTTGTTGTCCTTAAAAACAAATTCCAATGCTTTTAAGGTGAGGCGACTTTATTTGGAGACAACTGATAGGGATTTCTATTCCCAAAACAATCAGCAAGCTCTCCAGGGCAGGGCAACTGGAGTGGATGATGTTGTGCAGTGAGGCCTCTGAAAGATAAACCACCACAAGCGAAAGTTTTTTTTAGTAGTGGGAGTCGAAGCATTTGTACCAGATCGTCTGGTAGATGGCACCGGGCGAAGGTGGCGGTGTGGACAGAGGAGGAAAACCGCAAGATGGATAACGGTGGTGTGGGCATGAATTCTTGGTGTGTTCGTGGTATGAAAGTTTGGTGGTAATGCTACAACTCAAATTGCTGGAGTTTTCAAATTCAGGGGATGTCAGCCAAGCGTCCACCGTGCCGGGTATGGATAGCAGGTAGCGTGTTGGGATGTAGAGGCGTTGAACGGGGCCCTGCTGGTGAGAGGAGACGATGGCTCTGAGGAGATCAAATTCAGGAAGGACAGATATCTGACGACAGTCGAGATTGAGAGGCGTGGTGCGCCATAGAGGGTGCCACCGAGTTGAGAGGACTTGTGTGCGGCAGCAATCCTTGGTGGGGAGAAGCAAGATGATCTCCTCAAGGATGACGTCTGGGAGATCGCTGATGCGGTCCACCGGAGATTCTACCGGTTCCTCAGATCCGGGTGCGGGGGCTCACCGCTTCTCCCCGCGTTGCCAAGTGCGGGATCTACAACCAGTGTCGCTGCTGGCGGGAGCCTCATCTTCTTGGCGCTGGGGCCAGCCGACTCCATTTTACTTGTGGGCGTCGCGCCGAGCTCACGGGTTTGAGCAGACTAGCCAGAGACGTACCTAAGGCAATGTGAGTGGGGAAGGAGGGCTGGGAATTTCTGTAGGAGTGGAATAAGAGGAGTAGGCATTTTCTATACGAGTGAGGAAGAAGGTGAGTGGTGGTTTTCTCGATGAGTGAGGAAGACGGGGAGCAGGGGGAATTGGGGGGAGACGGAAGCGGGAGAGCGAGCTATTCATGTTTATAAGGCCCGCTGCACTAACTACTCGCTTTTTCCCAAGAAACGCTCTCTTCTTTTGCGTCGCTGCATTGGAGCTGGCGCATGGACTTGGCTGACTGGCCATGCATGCAGGATGCATGTGCCCGCCGGCCACTGCATGCGCCTGGTTTGTTACTAGGCCTATTTAATAGGGTGGTTATGGATTAAATTAAGGAGATTTATTTTCTCTCTGTACATCTTCTTGGTCTTAGCAATTGGCTCATGAGCCTAATAAACCCGGATGGAGGGAGTATAAGTGGAAGCGAGGAGGAAGGAGAGATTTTCTGGGATCGCCCCCTCTTCAAGAAATATGGGCTTCTCCTTGCAAAAAACAAAAAGAAATGGGCTTTAAGATGGATAGGCTTTTGTATCGGCCCAGTCGGCTACCCGTGTTTCGTTCTGGAGGGCCTTGTGCTAGAGGCAGCCCGAGACACTCTCCAGCTTATTGCCCATTCAAAAGAAAAAAAGAGATGCCTCCAGCTTATGGCTACTCATCGGTAACCTTTTTCGACTTGGCATCCACCAAATTAGAGGATGCGGTACTGGATGCAGACAGTCACATTAAACTAAGCTTCAGAAGATACGATATGCATACTAACATTCAGAAGAACAAAAGTTTAGCATGTTTATGCATCTCAATGATTCACCATACTATAACCAATACAAAGTTGTGAGAAGGTGTGGAAATAAAGAAAATCGGTCGATGCTTCTCTGAGCAAAGGGCCTCCCTGCGCACGCATTAATTTCCTGGGCATGTTTGTTTCTTCTCAATGTTGCAAGCACTTTGAGCATGTTGGCAACTCCACAGCTAGCTAGCTGCCTCATCTTGCAATTGATGCTGACACATTTGCAACAAACACATGAGGCAATAGAGATGACTCAACATGAGTCCATATTGTGCAGTTCCCTTGAAATCATCTTCATTTTCCTGAATCTGGAAAGGTAGGAAAACAATAGCTATACTAAAACAGTGTTGCAAAACAGTAACACATATCAATAGCTCTTCATGAAAAAACACGATCATCAGGACGAAGGGGATACTACCCTTCCTGAGGAAGATTATATATAATTTCATAAGTCCTTGGTTGATTTCCACCTTCGGCTGCACTGCTTGTTCGCTCCTCCACACATGGCAGGATCGTTCCGCAACTGCAATCAGCAAGTCAACGTAAGAATAAGCTTATTTCATCTTGCGGTGGTCATTGTACCTAGTTACGAATGTAGGAATACCTGGAGCACCATGAGGTTAGTTGACAGCAGGTAGATGCAGCCATATAAATTTTGTGCGGTGCTACCAAAATTGAGGTTTGTATCCCTTCCCATTATGAGAATTCTTCTTGAAGTTGGTAGAATGTGACGGCTTGTTCTTTGGATCAAACTCGCCTTTCCCTTGAGATTTGTTCTTGTTGTTTTGGGGCTGGTTGGGCTGGAAGTTCTTCTCGTGTACCATGTGGGCACTAGTAGGTCCCTCAGCGACCCGAGCACATGTGTCGTTTGCTCTCGCCTTCTCTTCAAAATCAGGAGTGCTAATGAGATCCAAAACAGAAAACTCATGTCTCTTGTTTTTTAAAGAATAGCAAAATCGTTCCACAAAGGTGGAAGCTTGGCAGTGATGGTCCCAGCAACAAATTTGTCTGGCAACACACACTTAAAGTACTCAAGTTCCTTAGAGAGTGATTGTATCTCATGAGTCTGCTGAACAACAGAGCACTCATCAATCATCTTGTAGTCACAGAATTGCTCCATGACGTACAACTCATTGCCAGTGCCCGAGGCCCCAAACGTGGCCTCGAGCACATCCACATGTCCTTGCCGCTGTCAAATGACATATATGAATCCACAATGGAACCATCAAGAACACTCAGCAGGGCGGCTTTGAAGAGGGTATCCATGTTCTCAAAAGCCTCCTCCTGTGTAGGATTAAGATCGCCCTCAGGCTTACCCTTAGTGGAGTCATAGCAATACATGATCTGAAACCAATATACTGCTCTTGTGCACCACCTTTTATACTGCACCCCCTTAAAAGTAGGAGGCTTCAAAAGCGCAGCAAAACCACTCAGAGTAAATTGCCTATAATCATTGTTGAATATATGAGCAATTTACTATGAGATTTAATCTGAATCAACAGTAAATAGATCATGACAACAATTGCAAAGATCAAAGTAATGATGCGGCCTAAACCAGGAGGACAAAATCACATACTGTACAATGGGAGCAGAACCGCTGTGGTTGATGTTGTCACTCATGTCGTTGATGAAGAGGTTACCGAGGTCGGGGAAGAAGGTTATCATTGAGGAAGTTGTCGATGGCAGCAGTCACAGGAGTGTGCTCCCCAAAAACCTGATCGCCCCTCTCCCGTACAGGATCACGACAGTAGGGGTAAATATTGGGTTGTCTCCCAACAAGCGCTTTTCTTTAATGCCTTTTTAGCTAGGCATGATGATGATAATGATGCTCACATAAAAGATAAGAATTGAAACACAACGGGAGCATCATGAAGCATGTGACTAGCACATTTAAGTCTAACCCACTTCCTATGCATAGGGATTTTGTGAGCAAACAACTTATGGGAACAATAATCAACTGGCATAGGAAGGCAAAACAAGCATAACTTCAAGATTTTCAACACATAGAGAGGAAACTTGACATTATTGCAATTCCTACAAGCATATGTTCCTCCCTCATAATAATTTTCAGTAGCATCATGAATGAATTCAACAATATAACCAGCACCTAAAGCATTCTTTTCGTGATCTACTTGCATAGAAAATTTACTACTCTCCACATAAGCAAAATTCTTCTCATTCGGAATAGTAGTAGGAGCAAACTCAACAAAATAACTATCATATGAGGCATAATACAATTGAAAACTAAAATCATGATGACAAGTTTCATGGTTATCATTATTCCTAATAGCATACAAGTCATCACAATAATCATCATAGATAGCAACTTTATTCTCATAATCAATTGGAACCTCTTCCGAAATAGTGGAATCATCACTAAATAAAGTTGACACTCTTCCAAGTCCACTTTCATGTTCATCACAATAAGATTCAACATCCTCCAAAATAGTGGGATCACTACTTCCTAAAGTTGACACTCTTCCAAACCCACTTTCATCAATATAATAATCATAAATAGGAGGCATGCTTTCATCATAATAAATTTGCTCATCAAAACTTGGGGGACAAAAAATATCATCTTCATCAAACATAGCTTCCCCAAGCTTGTGGCTTTGCATATCATTAGCATCATGGATATTCAAGGAATTCATACTAACAACATTCCAATCATGCTCATCATTCAAAGATCTAGTACCAAACATTCTATAGACTTCTTCTTCTAGCACTTGAGCACAACTTTCCTTTTCATCATACTCATGAAAGATATTAAAAAGATGAAGCGTATGAGGCAAACTCAAATCCATTTTTTTGTAGTTTTCTTTTATAAACTAAATTAGTGATAAAACAAGAAACAAAAAGATTCGATTGCAAGATCTAAAGATATACCTTCAAGCACTCACCTCCCCGGCAAGGGCGCCAGAAAAGAGCTTAGTTGATGGGGTGTGAGTGCCGCTTACCTAGCCTCCCTGGCAACAGCGCCGGAAAAGAGCTTGATGTCTACTACACAACCTTCTTCTTGTAGACGTTGTTGGGCCTGCAAGTGCACAGGTTTGTAGGATAGTAGCAAATTTCCCTCAAGTGGATGACCTAAGGTTTATCAATCTGTAGGAGGCATAGGATGAAGATGGTCTCTCTCAAGCAACCCTGCAACCAAATAACAAAGAGTCTCTTGTGTCCCCAACACACCCAATACAATGGTAAATTGTATAGGTGCACTAGTTCGGCGAAGAGATGGTGATACAGGTGCAATATGGATGGTAGATGTAGGTATTTGTAATCTGAAAATATAAAAACAGCAAGGTAACAAGTGATAAAAGTGAGCGCAAACGGTATTGCAATGGTAGGAAACAAGGCCTAAGGTTCATACTTTCACTAGTGCAAGTTCTATCAACAATAATAACATAATTGGATCATATAACTATCCCTCAACATGCAACAAAGAGTCACTCCAAAGCCACTAATAGCAGAGAACAAACGAAGAGATTATGGTAGGGTACGAAACCACCTCAAAGTTATCCTTTCTGTTCTATCTATTCAAGAGTCCGTAGTAAAATAACATGAAGCTATTCTTTCCGTTCAATCTATCATAGAGTTCATACTAGAATAACACCTTAAGACACAAATCAACCAAAACCCTAATGTTACCTAGATACTCCAATGTCACCTCAAGAATCCGTGGGCATGATTATACGATATGCATCACACAATCTCAGATTCATCTATTCAACCAACACAAAGTACTTCAAAGAGTGCCCAAAAGTTTCTACCGAAGAGTCAAGACGAAAACGTGTGCCAATCCCTATGCACAGGTTCATGGGCGGAACCCGCAAGTTGATCACCAAAACATACATCAAGTGGATCACGTGATATCCCATTGTCACCACAAATAAACACGGCAAGACATACATCAAGTGTTCTCAAATCCTTAAAGACTCAATCCAATAAGATAACTTCAAGAGGAAAACTCAATTCATCACAAGAGAGTAGAGGGGGAGAAACATCATAAGATCCAACTATAATAGCAAAGCTCGCGATATATCAAGATCGTTCCATAGAGAGAACACGAGAGAGAGAGAGATCAAACACATAGCTATTGGTACATACCCTCAGCCCCGAGGGTGAACTACTCCCTCCTCGTCATGGAGAGCGCCGGGATGATGAAGATGGCCACCGGTGAGGGATCCCCCCTCGAGCAGGGTGCCAGAATGGGCTCCCGAGAGGTTTTTGGTGGCTACAGAGGCTTGCGGCGGCGGAACTCCCGATCTATCTTCGTTTCGATGGTTTTAGGGTATATGGGAATATATAGGCGAAAGAAGTCGGTCGGGGGAGTCTCGAGGGGCCCACGAGACAGGGGGCGCGCCCAGGGGGGTGGGCGCGCCCTCCTATCTCCTAGCCTCCTTGAAGCTTCCCTGGCTTGTACTCCAAGTCTCCCGGATCATGTTCGTTCTAAAAATCACGCTCCCGAAGGTTTCATTCTGTTTGGACTCCGTTTGATATTCCTTTTCTTCGAAACACTGAAATAGGCAATAAAACAGCAATATGGGCTGGGCCTCTGGTTAATAGGTTAGTCCCAAAAGTAATATAAAAGTGTACAATAAAGCCTGTAATCATTCAAAACAGATAATGAATGCTTCATAAATTATAGATACGTTGGAGACGTATCAGCATCCCCAAGCTTAATTCCTGCTCGTCCTCGAGTAGGTAAATGATAAAAGAAAGAATTTATGAAGTGTGAATGCTAGAAGGTGCACAAGTTTGATCAATGATAATTTCAATCACCTTTTCTAGCATGATTATATGTCATAACAGTAGTTCATCTTATAAAACTTCTCACGAACAAGTAACAAGCTATTCACATGTTAAAGCATAGACCATAAACTTTCTTGAAAACTAGCAAACTTCATTCTTAGTCATCAAACAATTACAATTTATCCTATTTTCAGGAAGGGTCTGTGTTAGAACTTTGATTTAGCAAACTCGACATACTCAACTATCATATAGTCTTCCATGATTGCTAACACTCATGCAATACTAATGGTTATGGAGTTTTAATCGGACAGTCAGACACTAAGAAAGATAGGGGCTTATAGTGTTGCCTCCCAACGTATTCACCTTTGGGTGATGTCAACAGCAATAGTTCATGCTAACTTACATCGATTTGGATATATATATCAGGATCTTTCCAACACGAGGTGCTTGCCAAAGGATAAAATAGAAAAGGGAAAGGTGAAGATCACCTTAACTCTTGCATAAAGTAAAAGACATAAAGTAAAAGATAGGCCCTTCGCAGAGGGAAGAAGAGGTTGTCATACGCTTTTATGGTTGGATGCACAAAATCTTAATGCAAAAGAACGTCACTTTATATTGCCACTTGTATATGGACCTTTATTATACAGTCCGTCGCTTTTATTGCTTCCATAACAAGATCCTATAAAGCTTATTTTCTTCATAGTAATAGATCATACATATTTAGAGAGCAATTTTTATTGCTTGCACCGATGACAACTTACTTGAAGGATCTTACTCAATCCATAGGTAGGTATGGTGGACTCTCATGGCAAAACTGGGTTTAAGGATATTTGGAAGCACAAGTAGTATCTCTACTTGGTGCAAGGAATTTGGATAGCATGAGGGGGAAAGGCAAGATCAACATGTTTGAATGATCCCGGATCATGTTCGTTTCAAAAATCACGCTCCCGAAGGTTTCATTCCGTTTGGACTCCGTTTGATATTCCTTTTCTTCAAAACACTGAAATAGGCAATAAAACAGCAATATGGGCTAGGCCTCCGGTTAATAGGTTAGTCCCAAAAATAATATAGAAGTGTATAATAAAGCCCGTAATCATTCAAAACAGATAATGAATGCTTCATATTTATAGATACGTTGGAGACATATCAATTTCCCAGAGAAATCAGTCGGCACGTCAGCCGTCAGATCCTTCATCGCGCAGTCGTTCGATCCAGCCAACGCCCAGGTCATCGCCCTTAGGCTGCATCAATGCATCCACCTTTCGTTCTCCTGGCTGCATCGATGCAGCACGCGCCCCCGCCCGCTGGAAAAGCATCATCCCCTAACTCTTAGCCGCCATGCAGCATCGCCGGGAAGCCATCGCAATGACACCGGCTCGCAGCGTCCGGCATGCTGCATCACAACAGCAGGAGCACCAAGTCATCGAAGTTGCATCATAGCACCAGGTGGCTCCCTGCAGCGACGCCGGCTCGCAACATTCAGCGTGCTGCATCGCAACACTAGGAGCACCAAGTCATCGAAGTTGCATCGTAGCACCAGGTGGCTCCCTGTAGCGTCGCGCCTCCGCCTCCCTTGTCTGCTGTGTTGCAGCACCAACGATGAGCGGTGGCGGCCACCGGCAACAACGCCTTCATGCTGCGTTGCAGCACTGACGGGGTGTGGATCCACCTCCGGCCTCCCTCTTCTTGCTGCTTTGCAGCGTTGACGTTGAGCGGCGGTCTCCTCCAGCTTCCTCTTCTTGCTGCATTGTTGTGCTGACATCGAGCGGCTATCTCCTCCGGCCTTCTTCTTCATGCTATGTTGTAGCACTAGCATCTGCCTCCAGCTGCTACGTTGCAACACGGGCGGGAGTGGCGCCCCCTCTGGCCTCCCTCTTGGTACTAGGTTGCAGCACTGGCGGTGAGCGCGGGCAGTGACAATGTTGCAGCAGTGCGGCGAGCAGCCCCGCTTCCGCCGCCCTTGCTTGTTGCATAGCAGCAGTGCGGCAAAACAAACAGGAGCAGTTGCGGCAGTTGCAGCCAGACATGGTCGCATTCGTTCTCTCCAGAATTGCAACAGCGGTGGCTTGGTGGTCGCCATTGCGGTGGGAGTCCTCACCTGAGAACGAGAATGGGGACGGGAATAAGAGAGGAAGGAGGGAGAGCGTGTCGAGGAGAGAGGGGGGCGAAGAGATAAGGCGAGCTGGGGGAAGCGGTGGATGGTCCTAGAGGCCACGTGTCGAGTAGCACGAGCGGCTTAACTTTCCTCATTATCATCCGGTGGATTTTAAACATTTTCCTTGCCCAAACCCCACGTCCAAGTCAATAATAGCCCCACCAAGGTTTGTCTCAAAAAAAGTTGAGTAATTAAGGCGCCCGTTAATTATTAATTAATGACTTAAAATAAATTTTCCGACCAACAAAAATATAGACCACGTGGATAGCTTTTGTCCTTAGACAGGCTCATTCCCGAAGAGCGCGCGTGTAGGTTTCCTATTATCATGCTCATGCAAATGCTAGAATAGATCACATTATAAAGTGGTGCAACTCACACCCACCTAGCATTATGGGACTAAACTTTAGTCCCACTCACACCACACTTAGAGCATGGTTAATAGTATAGCCAACATCAGGCTATATGAAGTTGACACATCATCTAGAACCAACCTAATAGCCTGCTAGTACAATAGTTAGTCCCTTTAGTATAATACTATATCATTAATAATGGCCCCACCTTTTGTCTCACAAAGTATGTTGGAGCTCCTTCTACAACCGGCTACAAGTTTACAACCCGCTTCTCTTCTCTCTCCTTCAACTAAGCACAACTACTATATTTAAATCCTTATAGCCTGCTTATGTCATCTAATTGTAGTACTTGCTCTAAAGTTACTCTCCACTGTGTAGACTGAAATGCCGGGCATGCAGCGGGCAGTGCCCTCGGTCGGTGCGCCGCTTCAAGGGCGGAAGCAATGAGAGGTCGCGTCGCCCTGACTTGCCATCAATGTGGAGCAGCGGGCTCAGCTGGCACAGGGCGGTAAGTGTGCGCGGGAGGGGGATGGGTTTTTTGTTGGGCCAAGAAGGTGAGAAGCCAACTTGGGATCAGTCTGGACGGGAAAATATCATGTGCTCCCATACTCACTAGTAGTTTCATGCATATGACACTAGTCTATGTTACTACTCCCTCCTTTCCGGTTTATAGAGATGTTTAGAGTAACATGGTAATATGTTACAGTATAAGTTACTCCCCACTATGACGAGCCTTGGCCTCTCCCAGTGCTCCACCATGTATAGCTACTAAGCCTGCCACGTAGGCATAAAATATGATGTGGCAAGCTAATTAAGAAGAGAGAGATTAGTTTGGTGACTACAGGAAGAAATGGTGGAAAGACAGTTTTGAGTCTATAGCTAATTAAATGAAGCAAGCTTAGCAACAACAAACTAAGCACCCATGCATTGGAGACTTGAGTTGCTAAGCCATTTAATGCACTTAGCACCTCATCTAAGCACTTAGCACATAGCACCCCCTTTACTATGGACCTTGACGATGTACGTCACCTTGTGTCCAGATCTAAGATGCCACGTGTACCAGATGAATGACTCCAAGCTCGACCACCGTGAGGCAAGTGGTGCGAGCCGAGGAACACTGTTGGAGGCACCCCCCTCAGACTAGCCACAATGGGTAGTAAGATAGACTAGTAACATGCTCATGTTACTAGTCTATGTTACTACCTCTATAGTAACATATGTGTGGTAACATGCAACACTTCATTTATTAGGCTATAGACACATCTTGCCTTGATATGTGTGATGTCACTACTTTCCTCTCTTTCTTCATTTATTTCTTACCACATCATCTACTTTATCTAGACATGTGTGATGTTACTACCCATGTTACTCCCACTGTGGGTAGTCTCATAATTTTCCTCGTCATCATCTGAGTCCTAGAAGATCTCACCCAAATCATCATTAGGCATGCAGCCGCCTTGATAGACAACATGCGCAGAAGGAGTAGAGGCGACTGGGGACGCACCACATCGTGGGCACTCCGTACGTGCCCGTGTGTGTGCAACATGCGTGTTTTTCCATTGGTGCTAGCTCTAAGGCCGAGGTTGCGGTCGTCTTCGTCTCCGACTAGTTGTTGAGCAATGACGGCAAAGAGGTGCTGAAAGAGATGCGTAGGCATCATTGTGTGCGATCTTCGCCGTAGCATGACCAACCGGACGTCGCCACAGATGGCGCACGCCTCCATGCACTCGAGTGTGTGCGCATGCATGTGTTATTCACGTGCATTCTACAGCCAAGTGTGTTTGCATGCACGTGTTGTGTACGTGCGTTGTGTGCTCCATGTTGTGCGCATATGTGCATGAGTTGGATCGGATGGAGTTAGTGCGTTGGCGTGTGTACAAGCGTGGCTGCATGCGTCCTGTACATGTGTGGCTTGTTGCGTGGTTATCAATATAAACTATAAAACATCTTCAACTTAGCATCCTGATGTATCGTCTCTAGTGGTTAGCGAAGACTTCATGTTCTTTTATTTGTTTATAGGTGGGCAGGCGGCAAAAAACAGGGGAAAACACGCAAGGTTCCTTGCAAACGCTCCATCGCGAGGTTTCCTTGCTCCTTCTCGGTCATCGGGAATCTATGTTCTTCAACTCTTTTTTTTACGTGAGCTTTGTTCATCCTTTTGCCAACACGCGAGACATCTAGCATAAAGGTGCATGTGTCATGCAAGAAAATGGACATAACCAGATAAGCAGTGCGTAAGTGAGTCGTGCACTTCGATGGCACCTACTATGCAATATTTTCTCTCCTCGATGGCACATGACTAGTGCATGTACTCAACGACGGAGCACAGGATGGTAGCCATGACATGGTCAGTCCTTGTTTGGAGAGAGTACGTACTAAATAACTTTGATGTGTCCTGTCAACTCGCGGAACGATGAGAAGCTTGCTTACTACGCCTTCTTCCTCACCAACGCGTGCGCGGTGGCTCGCAACACGAGGAGAAACTTTTGCTTACAAGCGGTGGACGTTCAGCAGTTCATTTGGTGTCAGATTGCCAGAAGTACTACTGTAGAACCATCGAGTTCCAGAGGAGGCAAAGAGCCAAGCGCAAGGTCATCTACTAACTTAGGCTAGGCATAGTGGGAGTAACATAAGTAGGGGTACCTCCTTTTTTATTCTAGAAAAAAACACGCAAATATTGGACGGTAGCAGCACAACAACTGAATCAAAAATCAAACCAACCAATGAACTACTACTACTGGTGAGCGTTTGCTAGTACGTATCATGTACTCCGTCTGTCCATGTATATAGGGCTTAATGCGTTTTCTGAGACTAACTTTGGCCCTATTTGGATTCATGGGTTAGGGCTAGTTTGAGCTAGTTGGGGCTCAAATAGCCCTAAAGTATCCAAGCACGAGGGTTAAATTGGAGCAAGTTGCACCGAACCCACCAAAAAAAACTATCCCACCCAAGAGGTGCTAATTGGAGATAGTTCTCATTGGGCCCACTGAAAAATCACTTTTCTCTCTCCATCAAGTGCATTTATTGTCAATCTAACCCTGTCATCCAAACACCTCTTTGGCTACACTTAGTTCAGGGTTAGTCATGAGTTAGTCTAACCTATAGCTAAGTTAGAGTATCCAAACAGGAGCAGTGTAGGACATGCAAGTTGCTCAAAGCATACAGTCAAAAAATCGTATGTGAAAGGATCTTTGAATGATATAATTTTCAAATTATATAAAATCTTATCAATAGTCAAAGGCATCCTAGAAGAATACATTAGGCCCTATATAAAATCTTAACAATAGTCAAAACCAAGTGTTCTAACAAGTTCAAAACAAGAAACTGGACCCACTCACGGCACGGCAAGCCTGTCTCGTTTGGTCCGTCGGTCAAAGCGCTTCCTCTTCTTGGCATAACAATAGAGTACATTATTTTTTTAGAATGCTCTTGGCATGTCGCTAACATGTGATGAGTTAACTGACCTCAATAGACGGCAAAAACACCAGCCCGCCGCACTTTGACAGAGACAAGGAGCGAGAAGCGATACGGGCTGCTAGATTAGTAGAGCTAGGTGTTGGACGGAAGCCAAGAAATATGGTGATAACGTGGGTTAGCCATGTAGTATGATGTAACTACACTGGGCTGCCGTGTTTCGTACTCTTCGAGTCCACTGTGGAGATGATTGGTTGATTTTATATCCCTGAATAATATAATTTTTTATGAGTGCATACGCTCCACCATGAGGTTCCTTGCTCCTTCTTGGTCGTCGGGAATCTATGTTCTTCCACTCTTTTTTTACGTGAGCTTTGTTCATCCTTTTGCCAACACGCGAGACATCTAGCATCAAGGTGCACGTGTCATGCAAGAAAATGGAGATAATCAGATAAACAGTGCGTAAGTGAGTCGTGCACTTCGATGGCACCTACTATGCAATATTTTCTCTCATCGATGGCACATGAATAGTGCACGTACTCAACGACAGAGCACAGGATGGTAGCCATGACATGGTCAACCCTTTTTTGGAGAGAGTACGTACTAAATAACTTTGATGTGTCCCGTCAACTCGTAGAACGATGAGAAGCTTGCTTACCATGCCTTCTCCGTCGCCAACGCATGCGCGGTGGCTCGCAGCACGAGGAGAAACTTTTGCTTACAAGCCGCCTACCCACCTATAGAACTGCCTCACGCTGGCCAATTCCTCTCCAAACACCTAAGGAGGCGGTTGAACCAAACAAGTCTAACTTTCTCCAATTTAACCCTCATTTTTTGATACTTTAGGGCTATTTGAGCCCCAACTAGCTCAAACTAACTCTAACCCATGGATCCAAATAGGGCCAAAGTTAGTCTCGAAAAACGCATTAAGCCCTATATACATGGACAGACGGAGTACGTGATACGTACTAGCAAACGCTCACCATTGGTAGTAGTTCATTGGTTGGTTTCGATTTTTGGTCCAGTTGTTGTGCTGCTACCACCAATATTCGCGTGTGGTTGTTTCTAGAGTAAAAAAGGAGGTACTAGTACTTACTGTGGGAAAGGTGAAGTGATGGTTGCTTCGCCCAAGCAACTTATTACTCCGGGAATATGGAAGTACCAGCGGATTCAAGGAACAGAGAAATGATGGTTGCTTCGTCCGAGCAACTTACTGTAGCGAAGGTGGGGCTCTGTGATTTGACTGCTCACTAGTCATTACTACTGCGGCGGAATGACCAGGGTGAATCTTTCCTGCAGTTGTGCACTCAATATTGCTACATGGCAGGTGGAGCCGGATGAAGGATGTCCCACATGTCGGTGAAACAAAGTTGATTTTTTTCTGGCATTGCTATCTATCCTTCAGGATTTGTTTATATGTACGCATAATTTTAATGAAATTTTACTGTGATGCTATGAAGGTTTCAACTTTGGTTCCCACAGGAAAAAAAGGTTTCAACTTAGGATTCATGTCTCTTGCCTCAAGATTATATCGTTACAACATTCCATCAAATACAAATGAAACTATCATGGCTGCTAATGCATCTCAATGGTTCGCAAATCAGTGCAATATTCACATCACAACTGAAGACAAAGTTGTGAGAAGGTGTACAAATAAAGAAAAATATATAATTGATCGATGTTGTTCGTAGGCATGGCTCCATTTCCTTGGCACAATGTTCATTGCTTAGCAGCTAGTTTGACCCAGCTCTGTAGCCAAAAAAGAGCTGTATGGAGGACACCATAATCCGATCATTTTGTGCAGCTCCACTAAATCGAGCGGACCATCCCTGTTTGCAAAGATATCATGTTAGTGTGATTACAATAATAGTGGAACTAGATGATGAGACATAACACACACAAATAGAAGCCGGTCACCTCTATGATCTCTCTTTAGGACTAACTACTTGTTGAACAAGATTAGGCATGGAGATGGATGAGGAGGATAGCAAAACCAATCCCCCTTTCTGCAGTCCAACAGAAATGTAAAAACATTGCCCGTGTTACATTTTGGCGGAACTGCGCAAAACACTCTTAAGAAAAAAAGTGATTTGTGCAGTTCACCAAAAGGTCGCAATAGCAACAAGGTGAAAATGGATAGCCTTGTTTGCAAAAGGGGGTAGAAAGGAAATAATTACTGCCCAATAACATGAGTTGAAGACACATACGCCAACAAAAAAGAAGCATATTCCATGTAATAAGGGAAAGATAGCACATGGTGGTTTATCAAAAATGGTTTCAGGACAAGATTGCAAGATGGAAAGTACGCATGCCGAGATACGTTTTAAGCAAACAACTAAAGAAGATCCACATGCAGCAACGTGGGAAGATGGGCAGTGGGGCAAGGCTGGAGGAAGCTGTACCTGAGGATCGTCGGGGTGTTACTAGGAGGGCGCCGGTGGTCGGGATCTGCCCATACTGCGGCAGCGAGCAAGTGGCAAAGGCCCTACCACGCCGGAGCTTGGTCAGAGAGAATGATGGGTACCGCATATCGGGACATGTTGCCTCAACGTCATCGAACAAAGAGACGATGCACATCCTCCCTTTCCGCCGGCGGACGGGATGCGGCCGGATCACTGACCAACACTGACAGAGAGAGGCCACTGCCGCCTTGTGAGATGGTGTGACGAGAGACAAACCCATTTTTCCATTTTCCCCCACGGCAATCATTTTATATTCTGTACATGCCATTGAGGAATATATAACTTTATTTAATACTAACGCGTCAAGTCGAACTTTGTTCCGTCTAGGCGTGGTACCCGACCCTCCTTCGAGTAAACAACCGCTACACGCGTCATATTATCATGTGGGTTGCCTTTTCATACAGAAACGAACTCCACCGTGTACCTGTGCGGGTGTGGCCGGGAACGAGATGTGAGTACGTGCGTCCTGCGTGCACCTCTTCTTTAGGTGCAGGTACGTACATGGGTGGGTGTGAGAGAGATGGTTTGTGCAAAACAGAGGCAATGTGTCGATGATATCTTAAACAAAAAACGTAACATATGCAATGTGTGTGAAATGGAGTCATGGACGTGAGATATCGATAGAATTGAAAACAGGGATGAAGTGTGTGGTTGCGCGATCGATAAAGAGTGCCATCAAATTTGTTTTTCCCATGTTAAAGATACAGGGTGGCTCGCCTACTGGAATTTGAGAGGCAGAGGTGCAGTTTTTCTCTGTGGCATGGATACCTACCTACAACGTTAGACTATCGGTGTGTGTGGGGGGGGAGGGGGCAGAGACTGATCGACTAGTATATGTGTGGGGAAGGAGAGATACCTAGCTATGTATTGAGGTATATCGATCGACATCCATGGATATGTGTAGCAGAGGAATAAGGTTGGGAGAAAGACAAAGGTAGAGTGTCGGAGGGTTGGTGGTGGAGTGGCGTCTTACAAATGGTGGGAGAGGCCTGCTAGACAAACGGACGGTATGAGAGCAATATCAATAAGAGAGGGCAGGGGATGTCTGTCTGTCTATGCACGTGCGTGTGAGAGACAGGTCGGGAGGTATGCAAGGATGATGAGGGGAGACGATATGGTTGTGGTAAGCATACGTAACTACATAGGAAGATCAACCATCGTGTGTCCGAGAAAGGGAGAGACATAACTAGCAAGGTAAGTGTATTGTTGCATGGGGAAAACGAATTATAGTCGACCTGGCTATATGTAGGGAGATCGGTATGTATACATGCATGCATGTGTTAGAAGCAAATAAGGTCCGGAGAGATAGACAGGGGAAGAGGGGTGCGGCTAGGAGGTGGTGCGAGAGGCCTACCATGTCGAGGGGGAGGAGTGTGCGAGTATGAGATCAATGAAAAGAGGGACGGGAGTGTGCACCTGCATGGAACCATATTGGACATAGGGGGGCATGAATGGTGAGAAGAGAAGAGGGGAAGTATATATGTGTTTGTGGTAGGCACACTTGGCTAGAGAGGTATATCGACCAGTGTGTGCCGGAAAGAAGGAGCCGGGGGGCCTACACACCATGGGTGAACGACCTAAAGAGAAATAACAAACATGCGCGATGGAGGGGACGCCGAGGGAGGGTGAGAGGGGGCAGGCGTGTGCATGCACGATAGAAAGTTAGCGCTAGCTAGCTACAAATAGAAGAGGATCGTGAAGGTGTAAAAGACGAACAAAGATCATAATTCATTATAAAAAAGTGGATACGGATACTTGAAGAAGATGTCATAATGTAGAACATTGATTATAATTTGGGCTAATGTGTGGCTTTCGCACCTCAGGGCTAAATACTTGTCATAATGTAGGGGGTGGGGCACTATACATTGTGTGATAAACACGGTGTATGTATGGAACATGGTTTAGATTATGAATATATAGTTAGTACATCAAATGTACTATTATTTGGAATCAACATCAAGTGTATTCAAAAAATAGAATTCGAGTTCATGTAGTACACATACTTCGTATCTATTTTTATAGTAATCATGTGGTGTGTTATTAAGGTAATACACAAATGATGGCTGAAGTTGGCAACAATCATGATTGTAGATTCTTATTGAAATAGAGAAACGAATTCAAATTCAGTTCGAATTGCAGCAGTAGTATAAACATTTGGAATGCACTAAAATGATGGTATGAGTAGGTTACATGCATTATACAGCCAGCAAAAAAAATTAATTGGACATAACATGGATTCATACTCCCTCCTTCCATCTATATAGGGCCTAATGTGTTTCTTAAGACCGCCTTTGACTATTGACAAGATTAGTAGTACATGACATGCACAATGTGAAAATTTCATTGAAAGTTCCTTTCACACACGAATTTAACAGTGTGCTTTGTGTAAGTTGCATGTCATATATTATTGCTCTAATATTTGGTCAAAGTTAGTATCGAAAAACGCATTAGGCCATATATAGATGGAAGGAGGGAGTAGCTTTGAATAGCATTTGTATAGTAAAACGGTACAAGACTCTCTCTTTGTGTGGTGTGAATAGTTTTATTTTTTCACTTTTTTTGGTTGAGGGAAGTGCGAATTGATTTGGTACGTACAAGTACAATATTACACGTTAGGCTTGTCCCTAAAATTCAACCCGCGCCTTGTTATATCCCGAAAATTCAGATATCATGCTCCCAAAACTGGCGCCTTCACAACCCGCGCCTTCCTATCCCGAAATTACAACGCGCGCGAAAACTCCCTCCAGCTGCCAAATCCCGACATGCGGAATCCCCCTTCTAATCCTAAGCTGAAAGGGCCACTAGTTCAAATCGGTGGGGGTACTTTTGTAACACACCCTACATTGGACAAGCGCATCCCTAAGTCATGGTTCCCCCCTCCCATCGCCTCCTTTTCGCCATTCGAAATCTCAGGTTGCCATAACCTCTCTGATCTAGCAGCAAAACCCAACCCTCCTCCGTCCGCCACCTCACCGCTGCCCAGCCGGAGCCTCTTCCCCGACGACATCATCCACCGCAACAGCTCGACGTCCCTTGTCCACCTCCCCGGATGAGGATCCGTCGTCCATCTCGTCGTCCCACTGGTTCAGCCGCCCCGTCCTCCACCTCCAAGGAGATGCTCCGACGATCGCCTCATCTATCGCGGCTCCTCCATCCCCACAACGCCGCCTTAACCTGCTCCACCAGAACCGCAGCATCCTCACCGACTCCTCGGATGAAGCCGAGGCCTACTCGGCGCCACCAAAGAGGTTGTACACTCATCGCATCGCACCTTCTCCTTAACTCGACCTCCCGGCACCGACGGTGCTCCATCCCGCACCCCCATGGAGCAACTACCTTGAAGTCGGCGCCGCGGGCGACATCTCCACGGCGGCTCTCCCCCAGTGCGAGGCCCCTTCAGTGGTGGCGTCCATACCAGCCGAATCTTGCTTGCTCGCTCGCGCTGCTGCTATTGCTCTGGCTCTCGCTCGCTCGCTCGCACTGCTGCTGCTGCCCCAGCTCTCGCTCGCGCTGCTGCTGCTGCTCTCCCCCTCGCCCGTGCTACTGCTCTGCTCCGATTTAGCTACACTTTAGTTGACTAAATTGACTTTTGGGTCAGTCGATTTTCAGGGGGTGGGGGGCTCGCCGGAGTTAAGGAAGAACCACCCGCAATGGGGAGGGGGGCTTGCCGGAGAGGTACCCCACTTTCTATCTTAGGGTTCAGGGTGGGGCGGGGGCCTAGAGGACTGGTCGGGGCAGCGCCGGACCGGTGGTGGGGAGTTGTTTCGGGGCGGCAAGGTGGCGCTGGGGCCGGCAGATTGGCCGATGTCGTCCAGTTCACTTGAGCTGCCCCAGCGATAGAAGCATCCACCAAACCAGACATCATGATTCCTGACCGTCTTTCGCCGCCTCAGATCTCCTTCCCTACCGCCGGCACCCACCGCAACGGCATCACCATCATCGACTCAGCAGATGAACCTGGGGAGTACACGGGTCCACAAGAGAGGTGGCACTCTTTTGTTTCTGCTCATGTTATGCATTGCTTAAAATTACCTGCTACTTTATCGTCCTGTTCACCTCTTAGACTCCAAGTCAGGTCCAAATTAATGTTCAAACTTGAGTTCTAAATTAGTTGTGGGGCACATATCGAGGCAACAATGAATAGTATCTCTATCTAATATCTGGTTCACCTAGGGTATGCCTATGTTGTTCATCTTGGGTGGGAAACAAATAGTAAAGCAATCACCATCTGTCTTTTTATTAAATTAAAGCAATCATCAGTCTGCTATCATTATTTTTGGATCCATCCCCTGGTTGTTACCATCACTCTAAATTTCTGCATGCTCTCCTTACATAATCTCACCATATTTTTTTCGTATGCATGTCAGATATTGTACACAGTCATGCTGAACATGTAGAGAAAAAGAGAAGAGTTTTGCGCGGCAATACAATGTCATGCAGACATTGCTCCATGGTGGGTTCAATGGCAAACCCTCCCCCCTCTCCAGATTGTAATCCAGAGGAAGATATATGTTCTGAGGCAGATTCAAACGCAGCTGACCACTCCAATTTAGCCCCCAAGGTGTTTGCTCTACCTTGGCATGATGATGTTAGTCATATCATGCATATGTTGCCTTGTCGTGCCTACTTTTGACATCATATATGTCATCTGCTTAGTTTAGACATGTTCTGTAATGCCACCTATTTAGTTTCTATATCATATATGGGAATTATGTAGTCTCATGTCTTTTAGCCAGCCATAATATATGTGAAATATTCAATGCCATCCTATTTAACCAGGCATCATATATTTGAATGATATCTTGCCCACCCTTTTCTTCATTACATTTCCATTTGTCGATAATGTTTGTACATTAAACTACTCTTCCTGTGAATCAGCCATTTGGGTGGGAGATGGAAAAATCTGGAGTGAAAACAAGGCCTTCAGAGCACACAGTGCTACCTGTCAAAGCAGATCTCTTGTTGGCTCCCGATAGCTCCTCAGAGATGGATTCAAAGACAGATGACCAGTCCTATTCCCCCACTGAGGTGTATGCTCTAATTTGGCACGGTTATACTGCTCATATCATGCATATGGTGTCTTGCATTGCATAGTTTAGACATCACATACACAATTCAACACCATGTTATTAGTTCAGACATCATATCGAATGCCCTCTGTTTAGCATTTAAATCACATATGTGAATTAAATCATGCGATCATGATTACTTAGATAACATGTAGGTGAATTATGTCATGCGATCCTATTTAGTTATTCATGATATCTTTGAATTATGTTATGCTATGCTATCCAGTTTAGATAGACATCATATATGTGAAATTATGTCATGCTATTTGTTTTAGTTAAACAATATACATGTCAACTATTTCATGCCCTCTTTTTTCCACACTATCTATTGCATCTGTCTCTCATACAATGTCTGTACATTCAACTATGTTTCCTGTTTATCAGCCATTTGAATTGGAGCGGGTGATGCCAGTATCTAGCGGAGTAAAACACAATCTTCAAATAAATCAGTGCCACCTCTTGGTGGAGATAGCACCCCGGTCGTACATGCACGAGAACCAGCCCTACCACACATAACCCAGACTCTCGCAGATTGTACCCCTACTGCGATGGACAGAGAACCAGCTTCACCCAATCTAACCCCAACCCCAGCAGATAGTAACCCAGTTCCTATTGACACAACACCATCTCCACCACAGAGCTCCCAAACAAGAGCAGTTAGTAAGGCAGCTCCAGTGCCCAAAGGGCCAGTACTACCATGGCGAACCCCAACTCCACCAGTTAGTATGCCTATTCCTGTGGAGGAAGCACAACCAGCCAGTCGTAGTTTAGCATCTATCACATTTGATGTTGTTAAATCTTATGTGTGTATCTTCCCATCTTGGAAATATTATACTAAAGATGAAGGAAAATGCCAGTTGCGGGTGTTTGTCCAGGAGTTATGTGTAAGTAATGTTATTCATGGCAATTACTTTGCTTTGTCCCATACATCCTACCTCTATGATGGTTATAATACATCAAATTTTCCCATTTTTCTCTATAGAGAAGGACCGATTTGGAAACTCAGGATGAGGTAACCTGTGCTAATACCTCTGCTATATTCAAGAATGCTTGGTGGCAGTATCGGAATTACCTGAAGAAAACGTACTTCACCGGCAAAGAAACTCATCAAATTCCCTTACGTTCTCCTGAAACACATTTACTCGACGATGACTGGGAACGCCTTGTTCTGTACTGGTCCCGAACCAAGAATGTGGTAAGGTCTATGAGCTCATTTTCTATTTTTAAGTACTATATTCTTGTGTCTTACTGTACTTTGTTCATGTAGAACAAGTGCCTGAACATGAAGAACAATTGTTCTAATTTAAGATTCCATTACTATCGTGCATACTGCTTTGCTCTTGTATCACTGTATTTACTCAAACAAATTTATTTTTAAATTTAAGGATCCAATCGAAACTCCAATGGCACAATAGGTATGTTCACGCATGTTTCTTTAACATGTTTGCTCTTATCAATAGCTCTGTTGATTTCAATTTCAATTGTGTATATAGTTGACTTCTCATATCATGCACATTACTAGCATCACAACAGAGCCAATAGTGTTGTTGTACATGTAGACCCGTGGTACCCATCTGAAATCTTGTTGTGCCGTGTATTTTCCCACGCTTTGTATTCTTTCACTGTTGCTTTATCTTGAACTGATATGATTTGAACCGTGTCTCTATTTTGATTTGGCAAGACAATGCAGTGAGCATAGGACATAGATATATGTATGTTCGATGCTTTTATTATGTACTAGTACTTGGCAATGGAAGACTTGGTAGTTTAATCATGTCCACCTTACTAATGGACTGGTTCACCGAAATGAGTTTCATATACTAGTACATGCTAAACCTGTTATCTGTCTGCTTGTTTCTTCTTTTAGAATGCTCACTGAATATTGGGGAAGAGTGCCTTATTAAGCAATGGTAAAGGAAGTAACGCAGATAAGGTTCAGGATAGTGAGACATCCTTGTTGGTCTCCAACAAAGTTGATAAAACAGCTAACGAAGACTATCTTGAAGACAGTGAGACAACCCCAAAGTCCTGTCTTGGTTTAGTGTTCAAGTTACTAGCCACTACTGCTTGCACAAGCTATTCAAACCCACTGTCTGAATCAGTTCGGTTTCTTGAGTCTCAACTACAAGCTGAAAGACATCTATCAGATGTGCTGCGACAAGAAGCGGAAGGACTGCGGAAGTCCCTGGAGCATTCGGATGCATACTTGCTGGTGCAACAGCAAGCGTTGGAGGATTTTAGCACTAAACAGGACAAAGCGAATAAGCTTGCTAAGCTTATTGCCAGCATAGTGGATACCCAGGATAACGTTTCTTGAGCTCTTCTAAAATTGTTTCAGTTATGCTCTTGTTTTGCTGTCGCGTTTATTTGCACTGGTGGCCAATTTTGACGGCTAGTGTATGTAATATGCTGCTTTATTCCCTATATTTGCACTGGTGGCGAACTTTGATGCCCAGTGGATGTAATATTTGTAATAGCTGAAAGCACAAGTGCTCCCTAGGTGTTTTGGTAATTAATGACAACATATCTCTTGTTGGACTAACACTTTTATCTAGTATGTTTCAGATAAGTTCAACAATGGAGTGGCATGGACTAAAGGATGTGGGAACTCCTTCAAGATGCTAAGGACAAAGGATTGGCTCAAGCTTCAAGCTCAAGACTCTTCATTTTACATTTTAGTGATCCAAGATCACATTGAGTCTATAGGAAAAGCCAATACTATCAAGGAGGAATGAGGTGTTGCTTAATGAGCCTCTTGCTTCAAAGTGCTTAGTGATATGCTCCAAATACCCTCAACTACTTTCCCACTTCCACACATATGTCCTAAACCTAAAGTCAAACTCGGCCCCACTGATTCTTTCTATCCGGCGCCACCGAGTTTGGATGTCTTAGCCACTGCCACAAACCCTAGGCAAATCGGTCTCACCGATAGGGATCTCGGTCTCACCGAGATGGGATTGTAATCTCTCTGTGTATGTCCATTATCAAAATCGGTCTCACCGAGTTTGAGCAATCGGTACTACCGAGATTACAATGCAAACTCTCTAGTTAACTTATTATCAAAATCGGTCCCACCGAGTTTGATAATCAGTCAAACCGAGTTTGCCTGACCAACTCTCTGGAAAGCTTATTACCAAAATCGGTCCCACCGAGTTTGTGTAATCGGTCTTACCGAGATTACGTTATGCCCTAACCCTAACTGAATCGGTCCCACCGAGTTGCATTCCGGTCCCACCGAAAACCCTAACGGTCACATTATTTGCTAAATCGGTCTGACCGAGTTTAACGATTCGGTCCCACCGAGTTTGGTAGATTGTGTGTAACGGTTAGATTTTGTGTGGAGGCTATATATACCCCTCCACCTCCTCTTCATTCGTGGAGAGAGCCATCAGACTGAACCTACACTTCCAGCATCCTATTTCTGAGAGAGAACTACCTACTCATGTGTTGAGGCCAAGATATTCCATTCCTACCATATGAATCTTGATCTCTAGCCTTCCCCAAGTTGCTTTCCACTCAAACCTTCTTTCCACCAGATCCAAATCCTATGAGAGAGAGTTGATTGTTGGGGAGACTATTATTTGAAGCACAAGAGCAAGGAGTTCATCATCAACGCACCATTTGTTACTTCTTGGAGAGTGGTGTCTCCTAGATTGGCTAGGTGTCACTTGGGAGCCTCCGACAAGATTGTGGAGTTGAACCAAGGAGTTTGTAAGGGAAAGGAGATCGCCTACTTCGTGAAGATCTACCGCTAGTGAGGCAAGTCCTTCGTGGGCGACGGTCATGGTGGGATAGACAAGGTTGCTTCTTCATGGACCCTTCGTGGGTGGAGCCCTCCGTGGACTCACGCAACCGTTACCCTTCGTGGGTTGAAGTCTCCATCAACGTGGATGTACGATAGCACCACCTATCGGAACCACGCCAAAAACATCCGTGTCTCAAATTGCGTTTGAATCCTCCAATCCCTTCCCTTTACATTCTTGCAAGTTGCATGCTTTATTTTCTGCTGCTCATATACTCTTTGCATGCTTGCTTGCTATATGTTGTGAATGTTAAACTTGTGCCTAAACTCCACTCAAACTTTAAAGAAACTTAAAAACTGCAACTTTGGTACATAGTGTCTAATCACCCCCCCCCCCCTCTAGACACCTCTTCTCAAGGTCCTACAAGTAGTATCAGAGCATTGGTCTCCATTGCCTTGGTTTAATCACCATTGGAGGAAGATGGATGAGTCTACTTTGGGGAGTCTTAGACATAGAGTGCCTATTCTTGATGGAGAGTATTTTCATGAGTAGAAAAATGAGATGCTTGTAATTTTCAATCAATATCATTTGAACAAGTACATTGCTAGTCCTTGTGCACCTTATGTTGATCCTATGCATCCAACCCATGATGAGTCCATTGACATGGTTAGGAATCTTAGAACTGCCGAACTTATCATTAGAGGATTGCCTAGAAACTTGATTGGATGTTTGCCTACTTTTAAGTGTGCCTACACCATATGGAAATTTCTTGAGGAACGATTTCCAGATTATTCCTTGAAAAATCTAGATGAAATTCTCCATAAGTCTATTGCTTTGAGTAAAATGAATACTAGTGATCCTATGTTTGGTGATCGTCTATTTGAGCTTACAAACCTTATGCGTGCCAAAGGAAATGTTGGTATTATTAGTGACATTATTTCCGAAGCTATAAGAATTCATAGACAAGATTATTGTCAAACTCATTCTAATGAATCGCCCTCTCTAGGATTTGATCCACCACATGACGATGTTGAACATGGATACTATGATGAGGATGATGATAGTGACTTCGATCTTGATGATGCAATGAGACATTTTGGTCTTATGGCAAATCTTCGGGGACATATGTCAGGAGGAAAGGAATGGGTTCTTGATAGTGGATGTACCGGTCACATGACCGGAGATAAAGACATGTTTCGTGAGCTTGCTGATAATGATAGTCCTCGAAAGTATGTCACTTTCGGTGACAACTCAAAGGGTAAGGTGGTTGGCCTTGGTAAGGTGGCCATCTCACATGATAGCTCCATACAAAATGTCATGCTCGTTGAATCTCTTGGGTACAACTTACTTTCAGTATCTAGACTTGCTAATTTCGGTTTCAATGTTCTATTTACTGAAGAAGATTGCCAAGTGTTTCGTCGAGATAATCATAAAATGGTCTTTACTGGTGTGCGTAGAGGTGATCTATACATTGTTGATTTCACTAAAAAGGCTCAACCTAAAACTTGCTTCATTGCTAAATCCTCAAAAGGCTGGTTATGGCATAAACGATTAGGTCATGTTGGTATGTGAAACCTTGACAAGCTTATTAAGGGGAATCATATCCTTGGAGTTAATGATGTCATATTTGATAAGGATAGACTTTGCAGTGCTTGTCAAGCAGGTAAACAGGTTGGAGGAAGGCATCCCGTGAAGAACATCATGACCACGAAGAGGCCACTCGAGCTACTTCACATGGATCTCTTTGGTCCCAACTCTTACAAGAGTCTCGGTGGAAATTCTTTTGGTCTAGTTATACTTGATGATTTTTTCAGATTTACGTGGGTGTTCTTTCTCGATGATAAATCGCAGGTCCAAAAGATCTTCAAAAACTTCGCTAGGAAGGCCCAAAACCAATTTGAAGTGAAGATCAAGAAGGTTCGCAGCGACAACAGAACAGAGTTCAAGAACGCAAATGTGGACACCTTTCTTGATGAAGAAGGGATTTCACGCAAGTTCTCGGCTACGTACACGCCTCAACAAAATGGAGTTGTTGAGAGGAAGAACCGGACGCTCATCGAAATGGCGAGAATGATGCTTGATGAGTACAAGACGCCGAAGCACTTTTGGGCAGAAGCGGTTGAGACAGCTTGTCATGCAACAAATCGCTTGTATCTTCACAAGCTACTCGGCAAGACGGCATACGAGCTACTCACCGGTAACAAACCCCAAGTTGGATACTTTCAAGTATTCGGCTCAAAGTGCTACATTCTTGATAAGCATCATCGTTCTAAATTTGCTCCTAAGTCTCATGAAGGTTTCCTACTAGGTTATGGCTCAAACTCTCACACTTACCGTGTCTACAACAATTTCACCCGAAAGGTTGAAGAGACGGTAGATGTAAAGTTTGATGAATCTAACGGCTCGCAAGTAGAGCAATTGCCAATTGATGTAGGAGACAAAGATCCTTCGGAAGCAATCCAAGACTTGTCTATTGGCAAGGTCCGTCCAACGGAGGTGAAGGAGAGTACCTCGTCCGTCCAAGTGGAAGCTTCTACTTCATGACAAGGTGAACCAAGAGTTGATACGGAAGCACCCACAAGTGGGACACACCAAGATGAAGAAAACAAGGAAGTGCATCAAGATGAACGTCAACAACCTCCTTCTCCACCACGACAAGAGAACGACAACGCCAACAATGAAGAAGGCCAAGAAGAAGAACATGATGAAGAAGATGTTCAACGAAGACCCAAGCAAAAGCTTTCACGAGTTCGAGCAAGAATTGCTAAAGACCATCCCGTAGAGCAAATCTACAATGATATTCAAACCGGGAGAATCACTTGCTCTAAAAATCGTTTAGCTAACTTTTGTTAAAACTATTCTTTCATCTCTAGCATTGAACCTATGAAGGTCGAAGAAGCATTGGAAGATCCGGATTGGATAAATGCTATGCATGAAGATCTACACAACTTTGAGAGGAACCAAGTTTGGACATTGGTTGAGAAGCCCGACAACAACCACAACATCATCGGTACCAAATGGGTGTTTTGCAACAAGCAAGATGAAGATGGACAAGTAGTTCGCAACAAAGCACGTCTCGTCGCCCAAGGCTACACACAAGTCGAAGGTATGGACTATGGTGAGACTTACGCCCCCGTTGCTAGACTTGAGTCCATTCACATCTTACTTGCCTATGCTAATCACCATGATATCACCTTGTACCAAATGGACATTAAAAGTGCTTTTCTAAATGGTGAAATAGAGGAGGAAGTTTATGTTAAACAACCTCCCGGCTTTGTCAATCCTAAGAAACCCAATCATGTTTACAAACTTCACAAAGCTGTTTATGGACTTAAACAAGCTCCTAGAGCATGTTGCTTGACCAAGTTCTTTATTGAAAAAGGCTTTGAAATTGGGAAATTGATTCTACTCTTTTTACTAAAAGGATTAATGGTGAACTCTTTGTGTGTCAAATTTATGTTCATGATATTATATTTGGTTCAACTAACCCTCATTTTAGTGAAAAGTTTGGGAAGCTAATGTCGGAGAAGTTTGAGATGTCTATGATGAGTGAACTCAAATTCTTTCTTGGTTTGCATCAAGCAAACTAAGGAAGGTACTTTTGTCTCACAAACAAAGTACACCAAGGACTTATTCAAGAAGTTCAATATGCAAGAATGCAAAGGTATGACTACACCCATGCCTACTAGTGGACATCTTGACTTAACCAAAGATGGTGAATCGGTTGATCAAAAGGTTTATCGCTCTATGATTGGTTCATTGGTATATCTATGTGCTTCACGTCCCGATATTATGCTAAGTGTGTGCATGTGTGCATGATATCAAGCTGCCCCTAAAGAATGTCATCTTAAGGCTGTGAAAAGGATAGTGAGATACTTAATCCATACACCAAATTTTGGCATTTGGTATCCTAAGAAGGCCTCTTTCGATCTTGTTGGCTATTCCGACTCGGACTATGCCGGAGACAAGGTTGATAGAAAGTCCACTTCGGGTACTTGTCAATTTCTTGGTAGATCTCTTGTGTCTTGGTCCTCCAAGAAACAAAACTCGGTATCCTTATCCACCGCCGAAGCTGAATATATTGCCGCTGGATCATGTTGTGCTCAATTACTTTGGATGGCCCAAACTCTTAAAGATTATGGGATATATGTGAGACATGTTCCATTGCTTTGTGATAATGAAAGTGCTATCAAAATTGGTCATAATCCTATGCAACATTCTCGAACTAAGCATATTGAAGTTCGTCATCATTTCATTCGAGATCATGTTGCTAAGGGTGACATTGATCTTAAGCATGTTCGCACCGAAAAGTAATTAGCAGATATATTCACTAAACCTCTTGATGAGAAAGTGTTTTGCAGTTTAAGAGGAGAATTGAACATCATTGATGCTTCAAAGTTGGAGTAGAAACTCCATTGGATGCATGCAAGACATGAGCTTATGACTAATCCTTGATATTTCTCTTATGATGAAAAACGTATGTCTTGGATATATTTGTATCTTGCATGTTATCTAACCCATGTAGGTACTTGGTTGAATCAAATTCCATGACGTTGAAACCTACTCATATCTTGAGCAATCTCTACATCACCAAGTCTCTACACAAGGTGGTTGAAGACAAGGAAGCACGAAACCATTCAAACATATCCTTTGACAAATTCTATGTTGAGTTTCATGATTGTCATTTTTGGATATACAAGTGCTCTTCCTTGCAAGAACTAACCCATGTAGGTAGATGGACTCAAATTCCAAGTGGTGCTCCAAATTCTTGATGAGCTACATCAACCTTGAGCAACCCACGCAAGTTCAACTACATGGACAACACCACCAACCAAGGTATGTTATTCCATCTTAGAGAAGCTTTACTCCGAGTCATGAGTTAAAGCAACTCGACAAGATGTGAATACATCAAGATGCTTAAACGAAAAATGGCAACCCCATTTTGAGCTTAAACGATGAGTATGGCCTATGATCAAGTGATCTCACTTGACTCCTAAGTCAATATACTCTAATATAGGTGACTTTGTCGCCGACCATCTCTAGATGAAGTTCTCCTGTGTTCTTTTCTGAGTTTTTGCATTTGTCTCATGCATATGTGTTTCCCCTTTCATAAAAAAACTTCATCTAGATTTCTTTCTGTTTTCTCTGCATTTTCTGCATCTAATTCCTTGCATATCTTTCAGTTAATTCCTTGCAAATCTTTGTGAGATCTTACTAGTCTATTGAGCTGAGGTGACAAGTGTTTTCTCTGCGATGAACTCGGTTACACCGATTTGTTATTTTCGGTCCAACCGAATCTTTTCGGTACGACCGAAGCATACCACTCGGTGCCACCGATTTCATAACAGGAAAAACTCTTTGCCACATATTCTGTGTTTCTTCTGATCCAGCTCCACTCAATGAATCTTGTCCTCTACAAGCATCACATTTTCATCATTGCTTTGTTTTGTGTCTCAAGGACCAAACCCATTCGACAGACTCCAGAATACCCTTCTTGGAAATTGATGTCAAAGGGGGAGAGAAAGAACATCAAAGCTTATCATTTGGAGATAGAGAGAGAGCATCAAAACTTATGACCTTTCTTCTTAAGGGAGAGAGAGACCTTCTAGGGGGAGAGACCCTCAAAAGACGAGAGAGATCTCCAGGGGGAGAGGATACTTAAGTAGAAAGTATTTCTCAAGGATCCCAGATGCTTGGTGTTCAAGAGGAGAGATGTCCACATGTCTTCTTGAGGGGAGAGACATGTTCATATGATCTGTTGTGCTCATTTTGCATTAGCATACATTAGCTCTGAACTTTAGCTCTGATCATCATTCATATCTTTCAGCTCTATTTTCCTTCAGCTCTGATTTTCTGTTCCCTATCTTCTCCCAGTATCCCATGTTAGATTCAGGGGGAGCAAGACATCTAAGGGAAAGAGATCATTTAAATTCATTGCATATCTTTACTCTTCGGGACATGTCTAATCCAATGTGGTACTTAGTACTCACTCTCTACACGTCATCTCAGTCTTGGTATTCTTGTGGTTTCTTCTGTTTGCTCTGGCTAGTAGATGCATCTGTGTTATCTAACCTTGTTTTCATAGGTTCATTCCATCCTAAGCCAACTCAAGACCACAAGGTAAGTATATGCATCACAATCATGTGTATGAGGAATTCTTGCTGATGTACATACTATTTGCAAGAAGGACTCATGGGCATGAAGGTATTCTCTTTAATACTTTTTGCTCTGATGCATATAGCCAAGATACATGTAACACATTGCCTGCTCTATCATGGTTATGCTATCACATGCTTCTATATTTCATATTCACATGATTGCATACATGTAGGGGGAGCCTATGCTTGTTACATGTGTTTCCAAAGCTTTACTTGCTATTCTTTATATCTTTATCTAAAGCTTTGATGTATGTTGCCATCAATTACCAAAAAGGGGGAGATTGAAAGCACAAGTGCTCCCTAGGTGGTTTTGGTAATTAATGACAACATATCTCTTGTTGGACTAACACTTTTATCTAGTATGTTTCAGATAAGTTCAACAATGGAGTGGCATGGACTAAAGGATGTGGGAACTCCTTCAAGATGCTAAGGACAAAGGATTGGCTCAAGCTTCAAGCTCAAGACTCTTCATTTTACATTTTAGTGATCCAAGATCACATTGAGTCTATAGGAAATGCCAATACTATCAAGGAGGAATGAGGTGTTGCTTAATGAGCCTCTTGCTTCAAAGTGCTTAGTGATATGCTCCAAATACCGTCAACTACTTTCCCACTTCCACACATATGTCCTAAACCTAAAGTCAAACTCGGCCCCACTGATTCTTTCTATCCGGCGCCACCAAGTTTGGATGTCTTAGACACTGCCACAAACCCTAGGCAAATCGGTCTCACCGATAGGGATCTCGGTCTCACCGAGATGGGATTGTAATCTCTCTGTGTATGTCCATTATCAAAATCGGTCTCACCGAGTTTGAGCAATCGGTACTACCGAGATTACAATGCAAACTCTCTGGTTAACTTATTATCAAAATCGGTCCCACCAAGTTTGATAATCGGTCAAACCGAGTTTGCCTGACCAACTCTCTGGAAAGCTTATTACCAAAATCGGTCCCACCGAGTTTGTGTAGTCGGTCTTACCGAGATTACGTTATGCTCTAACCCTAACCGAATCGGTCCCACCGAGTTGCATTCCGGTCCCACCGAAAACCCTAATGGTCACATTATTTGCTAAATCGGTCTGACCGAGTTTAATGATTCGGTCCCACCGAGTTTGGTAGGTTGTGTGTAACGGTTAGATTTTGTGTGGAGGCTATATATACCCCTCCACCTCCTCTTCATTCGTGGAGAGAGCCATCAGACTGAACCTACACTTCCAGCATCCTATTTCTGAGAGAGAACTACCTACTCATGTGTTGAGGCCAAGATATTCCATTCCTACCATATGAATCTTGATCTCTAGCCTTCCCCAAGTTGCTTTCCACTCAAACCCTCTTTCCACCAGATCCAAATCCTATGAGAGAGAGTTGAGTGTTGGGGAGACTATCATTTGAAGCACAAGAGCAAGGAGTTCATCATCAACGCACCATTTGTTACTTCTTGGAGAGTGGTGTCTCCTAGATTGGCTAGGTGTCACTTGGGAGCCTCCGACAAGATTGTGGAGTTGAACCAAGGAGTTTGTAAGGGAAAGGAGATTGCCTACTTCGTGAAGATCTACCGTTAGTGAGGCAAGTCCTTCGTGGGTGACGGCCATGGTGGGATAGACAAGATTGCTTCTTCGTGGACCCTTCGTGGGTGGAGCCCTCCATGGACTCGCGCAACCGTTACCCTTTGTGGGTTTAAGTCTCCATCAACGTGGATGTACGATAGCACCACCTATCGGAACCACGCCAAAAACATCTGTGTCTCAAATTGCGTTTGAATCCTCCAATCCCTTCCCTTTACATTCTTGCAAGTTGCATGCTTTATTTTCGCTGCTCATATACTCTTTGCATGCTTGCTTGCTATATGTTGTGAATGTTAAACTTGTGCCTAAACTCCACTCAAACTTTAAAGAAACTTAAAAACTACAACTTTGGTACTTAGTGTCTAATCACCCCCCCTCTAGACACCTCTTCTCAAGGTCCTACAATAGCGGTAATAGGCTAGCATTAGTTGCTTGCTTATTTATTTCCTTATTGTCTTGTTTAGTTGTTTGCTTGTAGTCACTGCAGTTCTTTTTCCGTGTTTTTCTAGTGGCCACAATATTTTTGGTAACTAGGCCACAATAATCATGGCAACACGTGGACTGTTGTAACCATGGGCCTCCTGCAGGCTGTATGATCCATGGGCCTTTTATGGGCCGTAGGATCCATTGGTCTTCTATATGGGCGGTAGGATCCATGGGCCTTGTACACGCCGTAGGATCCATGGGCCTTCTATGGGTCGTAGGATCCATGGACTTTCTATGGGGCGTACGGTCCATGGGCCTTCTACGGGCCGTAGGATCCATTGGTATTCTACGGGCCGTAGGATCCATGGGCCTTCTATGGGGCATATAATCATTTCGCCAATCATGGTCCATACTATTCGTGGACCATAACGGGCCATTAATAGGCCGTATTTGATAAATCTATGAAAACAGTCGAACGTTTTTTTTGCCGTTAATAGGTCGTTAATAGGCTGTATTTTATGATGATATGAAAGCAGCCCAACGGGTTAACGGGCCACAAATGGGCCGAATGTAACCACGAGCTAAATTTGGCTCACAAACGGAACAGGCCAGTAACAGACCGTAACTAACCGAATTCTAGAAATGACCCTAAGAATAAATGGGCCCTTAGAAGGCCGAAAGTTAACACGGGCTGGAAACAGCGGACGAAATAATGGGTCGTTAATGGGTATAAAGTGATACACTATTCATTATGGGCTAGTTTCATCTCGGGCCTTTAATGGGACCAGAGTTACGAAGGGCCTCATATGGGCCGAAAGACATCATGGGCCATACATGGGCCAGAAGTTACAACGGGCTGGAAACATATTGGACGGCCCAGATGAAGCTACTGGGCTTAATTCCGATAGGCCGTAATTGGCCGAGTGTTAGCGGGTCGTAAATGGGCGATATACGAACAGGTCGTTAACATGCTTTCCGTGGGCCGGCCCGTTACCTTTTGACCAAGTCAAACGGGTCGGCCTTTTCACCGGAATGGGCCTATGTTGCACCGTGCCACGTGTCGACGTATCATAGGCGCCTCCTGTCCAATGAGTGGATGACATCTGGCCCACCGTGGAGCAAACACGTGTTTCCTCCGGCCAATGAGAATTTTACACGTGCAAAATCTCCATTGGTCCGGGCTGTTAACGGGTTATCGAATCCAAAATCGGACCCGATAGCTTAACGGTGTCCCGTTACGGTGGATTCTACGTGTCGGTCACCCTTGACGAAAGCACTTTTATGACACACGATTTATCGTCATGGAAGTGGACACTTCCGTGATGATAATTTTGGTAATGTCATGGAACACTTCTACGACAGCACAGGTATGACTATCTTGATTCTGTCAAAAAATCGTCATGGATGTACATGCATGACAGAAAACGTGACCTACTACGACAAACACATATCATCACGGAAGTGTATTTTTTTGTAGTGATTGTTGAGCAATTAAAAAAGGAAGCCTCTGGAACAAACTGGCTTGGTGGCCGCTGCCGGCGTCGTCCATCCCCATGCCTTCGCTCAGTTCGACCACCAATCACCACCACACCCCACTCCTCTTCACCTTATCTCCTATTTCTTGAGATATCATTAGTTTTTACACATGGGATTACTCCCGCATGGGTCAATCACAACAAGTGTTTTATAAAAAATGCATCTTGATGTTCTGTGCAATGCAAGTACATCTTACTAGTGCTCCTACAGAAGACTAAGTTGGTGATGATGGTGTGTCTGCCATCCATCATTTCTGACCATTAGATCTACATATAATGATTGTGAGGTAAGTTGTTGCCTTTTCTCACCAACATCCCACTTCTCTACCAATTTGCAGAAAAACCCATAATTAGGGGCTGTTCGGCAGTCAACTGCTCCCTGAAATTCAAGGATCTGCAGAGCACCTGTCCCCCCGCTCCGTACTTTTTACCTTCAGCTCCGCCAACTCCAGGAGCGAGAGCGTGGAGTCGGAGGGATGCCGAACAGGCCTTTAGTATCTTAACACCAACCACATCCCTCCCTCACCTCACCAAAACAGCCCAAGGAATATATTCTGATTGAAACATAATATATATTTAGTGATGTATGTATATCAAAATTAGAGTGTTTTGTATCAAGTTTGTGAATAAGTATTATTCTAATTATGGCCCATTTCAATGCACATGAACATTGCTAGTATTTCCAACCATGCAAAAAAAATTCCTAGTATTTCCATAGTTTCGAGTTTTCCATTAAGATATTAGTCACTCATGGTTGATATTTACTTTCAATCACGTACACATATGCACTATGTAACTAGCCTTGCTTATTGGCTTCCAAAGCTTCACTTTCACTCGTACTTACAATATGTAGAGTATTTAACAAAAAACTACCACTTTGAACCAGCCCTAGGAAGAAATTATTGTACAAAAAAATAGCAAAAACATACCCAAAATTTCTTAATCCACGCCAAAAACTACTACCTAGTGTCGATTAGGCTCGTTTAAACCCGTTTATGACATGGTTGGCCCACACGTCCGTGCTGACGATGCAGCTTAAACCAACACATTTTGTTTGACCGTTGACACAAGGGACCCACATCTGACCTTCTATCATGTTATTCCCCCTCAAATCATTATTTTTCCTGAACATTACTTCAAACGGTACTGATGCGTGTTCGTCGGTGGCGTCGGTGATGAGCGAGTTGGCCGCCGCTCCGCCGGACGGGCCAGACGCTGCGCTGGCCTCCGCACGGGTTGGCGGGCTGGCCCGAGCGTGACTCATGAGCGAGCAAGCCGCCGCGCTGGCCTTCACTAGAGCTAGATGGCTGGCCTTACCGCGGCGCGTGCGAGCAAGCCGCCGCGCCGCCGTGCCAATCTAGCTAGCAAACCTTGCAGACAAGCAGCTGGACGGAGCTATCTTGGCTAGCTAGCAGCTGCAAGCGCCGGACAGAGCTGGCATCCGGTCTGCCCCAAGATGGGCTCCAAACTACTGGTGGTTTTGACCTCGCTTTCTGCTGGCGGTGGTAGCTGCGTCCCATGGCCGAGGATGACTAGGTGGACGGTCCGAAGGTAGGAGGTCACTCGGGAATTTTTGTGTAGACTGACATGTAGGTCCCACAAGTCATAACGACTAACTTGTTGGTCAAATAGAAGGCGTTGACTTAAGGGGCAACATGGGTTGAAACGTGCCTATGACAGCACTTTGTAGAGTAGTCATTTCTTGGTAGGGCTGGTTGGTAAGGGCAAGTACAATGGTTGATAAGGTAGTCTTATCTTAAGTCTGCCACGTATGCAAGTGCTAGTAGTTTCTTGGCATTATTAGTGGTTTCTTGTAAGGAACAATGTACTAGTAGCGACAAAAGGCGATTCTAGGTTGCGATGTACTCCAACGAGTACTACTAGTGGTCGCGGGATTGTATACCTCGTTTTGTGGGTTCGATCCTGGTCGAACGCATGACGGCCTTTTTTTAAATAGTAACTTCGCCCCAAGCCAACATTGTACACGTGTAGTTTGAGCTTTGAAGTCGAACAGACGTGCAGTACCACAATCTGGGTGCACTGGATAGCCTAGCCACGTGAACGGGTTTTCCTTCCCATCATCTCGTGGCTCGCGTGCTCGCCCTAGCCGCACCTCGCTTGCAGCTTCCTCATCAGCTAGTAGCATATTTAAACTAGCACCTCCCAATTAAGCCCGAGGAGCCGGAAAAGCTTGACGTGGCATTGGGAACGGTGCAATATGGCTCTGTACGTAAAGTGCTACTAGTACTCTACTACTCTGTAGCTTGTGGCATTGCACGCATGGACTTCACTCCATTATCGGCTCTATAAAAGAAATTCCTCTTGACATGATTTTTTTTAAACGGAGGCAACAGCTTTGCCTCATCTCATTCATAAAGAAGGAACTACTAACAAAGGTCGACGAGATCCATTACACCTCCACAAATGGAAGCGAAATGCCTAGTCTCGCTGTATCAAATAACTCAAATGTTCTGCCCCCACAGTAACCGTCGCTGATAAACAGGCTGCTAGTGTGTGCGTGGGAGGAGCGGCTGAGTAGGTCAGCTACGCGCTTGAATAGAGCACCGAGAGTACCCACTACGCAGGTGTACTTTCCCTGCATTGATAGTACATCAATGGTTCTAGAGAATAGTAGTACCCTCCACTTCCAACTGTAGCTCCTTGGCCCTGAGAATCAAGAGTTCAAAACTGGTGCACTATACTAGAAGTATAGTACATCGCACTACTAGTTGAGAAAGTAGTACTAGTACTGCTACAGTACGAGTACGTAGTAAATAATAGCCTCACCCCTTTGCTAAGGAACGATCGAGGAGCTACAGTTGGAAGGGACGAGGCCCTACGGTCACTACGCTCTTATCTCCTCCTCGCCAGTTCCCCTCCCCCCGAAGAGAAGGCAGTTCGTCGCTGCTCCCATGGATTCGCCAGGCGGTTCTCCTCCTCGTCGGGGCTGGGAGACCTTGGACGGCGATCCTCTGGGAGAAATCGCATGCCGCTCCAACGTCCTCACCGCCGCAAGACTCGGTGCTTCCTCACCAACTTTTCCAAGACGGTGCTTAAACAAGCTTGGGAAAAGGCCATGCTTGTTGGTCTTCCATGCGTCCTCGAGGAGAAGGTTCTTCTATGGGACAATCCTTCGAACAGTCCACCGCTCCATGGCCATGATTGCACGTTGACTCCGCTAGAGTTGTCGGCGTTGAGAGGTAGTCGGATTTTGTTCGATGAGCAAGTCAGTCATGGAGTTTGATCATGTAGTACTTAGTTATTCCATTTCCATCCCGTAATTTCTCCGCTGCCCACTGTCTTATATATAGGCCTGGGTCGGTGCCAACAAAGATTGGCTTGCATACCTTCGGCCGGATACCACCATCATTTTGCACAACATCCACAGCAGCGCGGCCGTTCCCGTAGACCCCTTCTCCACCATTGTGATCGGCCTTCCGGACTAGCTAGGCTTGAATACGTATGATGATGCCTACATGAGATTGAAGAAGATAGCAATTGCGGACCCGCCAACAAAGCGACGCGGCTATGATGATTACTATCTAATCATGGTGTTCGACATAAGGTTTGCCATCAATGCAAGAGGCAGTAATGGCAGAGGTTGGCGCATGTTGGCCGTGGCAGATTTGTACCCCTACACGTTCAAAGACGTTGTGCGCCATCTAGGTCACATCTTCGCGGTGACAAGCCAGGGGACTTGTTTCATCTGGTTGCCATCCTACGGTACGGGAGATTACAAGCAGAATGCACAAACCATCATTTGCATCCTAACGGTATTCCATTATTTTGCAAGGACCAGTCATCCCCTGATCAGAATAAGATCACCGATTCTGGATGTGCATTTGCATTCGCGATTCGGTCTAACTTGGAACCTTGTAGCTGACTTTGGCATATTGGGATCAACTATCTTAGCAGTCGTTACCCATGGTACCACTGATGTGCAACATGGTCACACAATCTACCACGATCGGACCGTCACCATCTACCCAGTTATTCCATTTAGTACTATATTTTTTAACCCTCTCGCCTTCTCTTTCATTGTTGTACTACTTACTAGTACTAGTAGGAGTACTTTTTACCTTGGAGGACGCGTATAGCTAGCTAGGCCCTTGAAGACTTGAACCCACTAGTTGCCACCATTTTTGTTTTTCCATGTCTTACTATCTCATCCATGTAGCCAAGAGTGGCTATATATAATAAGCCGGTTATTTTAATTCCTCTATACTGGAGTAGTACTATTTGCTGCACAGTATTACTGACCGCCATATTTGAGCACAACATTATTATGCATGGACCTTGACTATGTAAGTCACCATGTGTCCAGATCTAAGATGCCACATGTACCAGATGAACGACGCCGAGTTCGACCCCTATGATGCTACGTGGGTGCCGAGGAACACTCTTGGAGAGTACTCGCTTTTCATTGGGGACAGCTACCCCATTGTGAAGCGGATGCCACATTCCGTGCACGACACCGAAGGCCTGTCGTTCATGAATCATGGTTGTGTCTTTAGTGCGCACAGCCGAATGAACGACATGCTGGGACACGCTATCCCTGATTTATGCCGCTTCAGCTTGGATGAGTCTCCATCATGTGGAACGGGACTAGAAAGCTGCGACAATGATTCCCGTTGCCCACCGCTATGGATAGTGCCATCCATGAAGAACACATGGGATTGGAACCTGGAGGAGGACATGTGGCCCATCTATAACGTGTAAGTGGAGTATGGTAAATTGTGAACGGTAGCGTTGTGAATATATTTAGACTAGTCGTGCACAAATTTATCACATGAATTGGAGATGAACTTGTGTGGCATATTGGCATTTGTCCTTTAGAATTTATTACTAGTAAATGTGTTATGTGTACGTGCAACTTGTGTGGTTGTTGCACGGGCTCCAACATGCTCTTTGAGAAAAAAAGGTGGCACAGCTTTGGATATAGGTGACATGGCGGCAACATACAGTAGCATCGTTCGCTATAGTTGTAGTATACTCCTACTAGGACGACAACTCCTATAAAACCTTGCACTTAGCTCTTTGCCTCTTCGGGAGGTTCAACAGTTCGTACTCGTGTGAACCTTGCACTTGGCTCTTCGCCTCTTCAGAAGGTCCAACAATGATGATACTACAGTACAATATGCTTCTGGCAATCTGACACTGATTAAACTGCTGCGCGTCCACCGTGAGGGCGAGGGATAGGGAGAGGGAGAGGGCACTGTAGTCAAAACCCTCTCCTTGTCCTGCGAGCCACCGCGCACGTGGGAGAGGGAGAGGCGTAGTAAGCAAGCTTCTCCACGTTTGGTGAGTTGATGGGACACATCGAAGCAGTACTAGTACTAGTCCATACTGCGTCCTTTCCGGTTAATATGGCTTAATTTGAAACGAGAAAAATACACTGGCGGTCAACGTATGTAACAATATGCTCTTTATGGTCACTATATATAGTTTTGCGGTGATTATACGATCACTAGCTCACCGTATTGGACCCTGCTCACCGACCACATAGTCGACGTGGCACTTTGTTGACTGGTTAAATTGTCACCTGGTTTCTGGGTCCCACCTGTCAGTTGGCAGAGCAAAGAAATCAGTTAAACGAAACTTTACGCAGGCACGACAGGAGTCCAACCCTTGCACGTGAACCACCCTGGCTGTGTATGTGAGTGCATGCACATATACTCCCTCGGTCTTCCAACAAAGAGTGTACATTGGCTAAAAAACAAAGAGTGTACATCTACACTTCCAATGCATTTAGCCTTTAATCTAAATCGATATTGATTGACTAATGCACCTACTTGTGCTCTAGGTATAGGCTACATGTCTATCCTTAATTACAGCATGCAACAACCTTCATTTAATATTCTTCTCTCAATGGTCTCATGCACACATAAGTCTGCTACTTTTGGGCGTTAATTATGCCCTGGTCAATGTGTAAATCTCTAAATGCACAGTCTTTCACGGACGTAGGGAGTAGGTTGAGCACTTTAGCGTGAGCATGTGTGTTGCCTCGTGTGCTGTGTGCCGCATGGGTGCGTGAGTGTTGCGTGCGTCCATGTGTATGTGTGAATGTTGCATGTTGCATGCATGCATGCATGAGGCTTTTACTCCCTCCCATTGACATGTTCATATTTCAAGCTTCCTTTGTTCCCTCCATATGGTGATACTCCCTCTGTTCCCAAATACGGAGTAAAAGCCTTCCTCTCTTCCCAAATACGGAGTATTTGTCTTTCTAGAGATTTCAACAAGTGACTACGTACAGAGCAAGATGAGTGAAGTGAGCGTAGAAGCATAGGGATACTGTAGATAGGAAGTCTTCGCGGTCCATTATTCCCCATCTTGGTCAGAGAGAACTATTCAACTAGTCTTCGCAGTGAAGTGACAATACACGCTGCAGCAGATGGGACACTTAATTAATAAGCTGAACCAGCGTGTTGGTGTTACTAAATCAGCCTTACCAAGTATTGCCATCATGTTTGCCAGTAGAGCACGCTTCCGCAAATACGCCTACGTACCCTCTCCTCCATTAACTGGCATATGGGCCCTCTTGAGGTAGACCCACATGTCATCGGTGTAACTATTTACACTCCGAAGGACGATATATTCTAGTAGTAGTTCTAGTAGAATTATGATTTAATGCACTTTGTTCCCCGCGTTTCACTCTTCTTCTTCCTCCTCTCTTCCCCATCGTCGGTTGCACACCATCTCTTCCCCATCGTCGGCTGCACACCATTTTCCCCAGCTCACTGCTCGCCCGCCCGCACCATCTTCCTTGGTAGCTCGCGCGTACCATATCCCCCCGCTCACTGCTCGGCCACACGAGGAGAAGCTTCTTCGCTCGCCCGCCTGAATCCACTTCCCCGTTGGCTCGCAAGCATCAAAAACCCCAATGGCAGAACCGACTGACACGCAGAGCCGCGATTGGAATTCCCTCCCCGATGTTCTCTTGGAGCAAATCTGTAATCGTATGGACCTACTCAGCACCGTCTGTCTGGCCGCATGCTCGTTGTCTTTGTACCATCTACTCGTCTGCAACCGGCCATCTCTTTTCAAGACACCCTGCTTGCTGATGCTCGATCCTCGCAGGTGGCCTAGAAACCGACTTGACGATTCTACGGAGGTTGCCGTGGTGCCCCTCGACATGCTACCACTACCCGTCCACCTGTCCTTCATGCGCGGCCACTACTGGGCGGGCATGAAGGCCAACTGGGTCGTCCTCATCCACCAATCTAGTAGTCCGTGGTGTCTCGTAGATATCTACACCCAGCGAGAGATCACCCTTCCATCATTCGATACCACCGCCATCGAGCCTCGTGGCCCACCGGACACTCCTGCCTATTACGCACAAGACGCGTCAAGCTTTTGGCTCGACCTCTGTTTGCTGAAAGTTGTAATCTGCGAAGTGCCCACACCATCAGAAGACTATATGGATTACAAGCTCATTGCCTTGTTCAACATGGGATTAGTCTATCTGGAATCCGGTCGCCATACATTGTTATGGCTCATCGTCAATCTTGTTGAGGCAGCATTTATGTCTGATGCTATAGTGCATGATGGCATCATTTACATGATCGACGCACAGATTGGCTGCCTATACTGGTGGAATCTATCATCGTGTAATTGTTCTATCTCATCTCATCTTTACCTTATGAATATGAGTGCATGTTCGTTCTTACAAATTTAGAATAGATAGTATGTCTATAACCACATCATTGCTATATGTTCCTCTCATTTCCTAGATTTTTGTGACCACACATGTTATTGTTAGAGTTGATATGAGAACAATTTGCATCTAATGTATTAGAATAGATATTATGAGCATAACCTCATGATTGCTATATGTTACTCTCATTTCCAATATTTCTATAACAACACATGTTATTGCTTAGAGTTGATATGAGGACAGTAGTAAGTGCTATGGTAGAATATGAGTAGGCCCTGTCATAGCTGTTTTCCTCTCATTGTTACATGATGTTTGAACCATGACATATTGCTAGAATATGAAAGCCATTGGCTTATTTTTTTAACTTGGGTATGATTATGACCACGGCATTGCAATTCTCTGTCTATGATATGTGTCACTGTTATAATAATCTTAATTCCACACATACTCTAAACATGATTGTTTATTTTTGTCCCTTTGGTCTCCAATTTGAATTGTTGTAGCAGAAGCAAATGCGTTGGCCTTCATGATTCCAGGACCTGGAATCATACCAGCCGATGGGTGGTGGTATATCGCTCGTTCAGCTGATGATGGTCATTTGATGCTCATTCGCACGTACCAAATTGACCAAACCATTACATCAAACCACATGCAGTACAATGCATGGGGCGTTCGTGACATTGATGGCTATGGCTGCTTCGTGTTTGAGAAAGATCCCAGCTCCGTTGGGGCAGGCGTATTCAACTGGAGGCGGGTTTACAGCCTCGGCAACCACTCCATGTTCCTCGGGCTCAATTATCCGATCTTCCAACCAATCATCGATCATATCACCGGCGATGATTACCGTGCTATGCAACTTCCATTCGCCAAGGGGGACTGTGTTTACACATCATACCATGGGTTTCATGAATCACCATATCCAAAGATTCGTTGATACAGCTTGTTGCCAGATAGTCTTCAGCGTGTGAAAGGCATCAAGCTTCCATGCGATGGATGGCTTTTGCAAACCCGACATGCGTCGATGTGGTTCATGCCAACAGCAAATATGCAAAAATTGATTTGTACTGATATCTAGACTGAGCCATGTATTCTGTTGCTATAGCACGACCCTCTTTTGTTGGATATTATGTATTGTTGTTAGTTTGAAGCACTCCTCTGGTTTGAAGGATAGATACCTTTCTGGGATCAAGTGCATCCTAACTCATCTGCGTAGGATGTACTGATAATGATGATGGAGATGTTGTGCAGAAGCCATATATATATAGGGTGGGTCTATTATGATAACACCCTCTAGGGTGGGTATATTCTGATAACACCACACTAACCGACCCGACGTGCACCACACTACCACAGAGCCGGTCGAAGCAATCCCCACCCCACCCACTCTTCCCTCTCCTCCCACGACCTCACTTTTCTCCATCTTCTTCCTCCCCCCGATCCCCTCCACTTTCTTCCTCCTAGCTAACACCACCGATCCAACCCACCTGCCACCTCTCCCCACGACGGACCTCAACCATGCCTCCCAGCGCCAGGCCGGCTCCGGTGCCCCACCTCCTTCCCCACCATCCCCGTCCCAGATCTCCAATGCCAGCCCCTCCGCCGGTCAGCGCGCCTCCGCCCTCCCCTCCCATCGCGCCTCACCGGCCTCCTAGGGGACCCGACGACCCTTGCTCGTCCCTGCCCCACAACCTCCCACCGCCACGCCAGCTCCCTCCCCTGTGCCACCGCCGCGCCATCCCCGCACTAGGCCGCCTCCCCCGCCAAGCAACCTACATCCGCCGGCCACGCCCCATCAAGCAACGGCCGGATCCGACGAGATCCGGCTCTACCTCCCTGTCTTCCCCTCCTCTAAAACCTGAGTCGCACCTCTCCGGGCCGCCGCTGCCGGATTCATGACGGGCCGCCGCCTTGCAACCCCTCCTCAGCCTCCCACCACCACCACCTTCTTCTCCCCGTTCCGCCCCTCTGTGCACGCCTCGATGGTCAACAGGACAGTCGCCCCAGCCGTCGCACCCTCCCCAGGATCAAGCTGCCCTGCTCCCCACGGATTCATGACGCAGTGCGGTGGGGGTGGATCCGACCCAGAAACCGCCCCACGGATGCCCCGTCGCTTCCCTCCTCTGCCGTTGGCTGCCACCAGCGCCTTGCATCGGAGCATCTCCCATCGCGGCCCCTCCAACCCCTTCCGTCCTCCCACGTCCCACCAGGCTCTTTGTTTTTTTTCTGGCCAAGATGCTTCCCCCGGCGGCACCTCCACCGGCGACAGCACCCCCTGGCGCCCCCATCCATGGCCTCTCCAGTCTAGAGGAGGCTACCACAACATGTGACAGCGAGCAGGAGGAGGCCAGGCCGCTCCATTCAAATGAGATTCAGTTTGGTGCATGTATGTGTTGTGCAGTTTGTCGGCTCGTGCGTGCTGTCCATTATGGGGAACGGCTGAGCACCGTCACCGGCGATGGATTCCACACGCATGCGGTACACTTGCCGTGGTCAGACTATGTGCCTTGCAGTTTGACACAAGAGGGTATGCAGTGTACTTCAGTTTGTTGCAGGTGTTCGCTGGACCGATGTACCTCTCGCTCCACCCTATGCGTTCAACTCTACTGCGAGCATGCAGTGCAGTTTTTTATTAATTTGCATCTTCAGTTAGCTTTAGCGAGCTCGGGCGCGATTTGAATCTTCTACAGGAAAAGAGTAGTAGCAAGCGTGTGGTTATGTGGTTTAGTCTGCCGTGTATATATGACTTGATTGGAATTTACTTTTGGTTTTAGGTGTGTGCCTGCTAATTTCTTCAGTGAGCTTCAAAACGGTGCAAATTTCTTCAGTTTTCGGTGTTGCTTTTATCTATAGTTTGGTGCAGTAGAGCTCCTAGCAGATCAATTCATAGCGGTTTTGGGTGTTGTTGATGCAGTGCGGCCGGCCTGTTTGCGCAGTTCAACACTCTTCTTGGGGATGTTCTAGTGAACCTCTTTTTTCCTAAAGATTAATGCAGTACATTATCATCGACTATGTAATTGAGACATGTTTGTTATATGAGGTTCACTAGCCTTGACAATTCAGTTGGGACATGTTTGTACAAAAAAAGTTAAGTACAACTACAAAAAAATTTTGCAGCTCTCATCAATTCGTATAGTGGTTCACTTGCCCTGCGGTCCACTCTTCATAAATTTTTAGGATAAAAAACAAAAAAAATCATGCAGTTTGTTTGCCCCGTCTGATGCAGTGCGGTTCACTTGCCCTGCGGTCCATTATCGTTCGTGAAAAAAATGAAAAAGAAACAACAAAAACTCATCTGGAAAGTCTTACGTCTCACAACAAAAACATGAAGTTCACTAGCCCATCTGATGCAGTGCAGTTTTCATTCTGAAGCAGTGCGGTCGGCTATATGATGTTGTTCATCCCGTAAGTGCAAAAAAATGTTACAGAAGCGAAGAAAAGTAATGTGGTTCACTTCTTGATAGTGTTGTGGTTCATTTACACCCGATGTGAAGTGCACTCTACTTTCTCGTCCTTGAAAAATTTGTGTTTGAATAAAAGAAACTATGCAGTTCTCTTAGCCGTCTGATGCAGTGCGGTTTTCGTTCGATGCAGTGCGGTTTTCAGTCAGATGAAGTACGCATGTCGATTTGGGTGTCGCGAAAAACAGAGTGTTCGCATTTCGGTAAATTCAAAATTCCTCTTAAACCATAAAAATTAGAGAGAGTGTTCTACATGAAAGAGTTGCATATCATTGATATCTTTCCAACGGCGTATCGTTCGAATCATTCCGACCAACAGTTTGCAAAAAATTCGCCAAAAACGGCCGCTGCCACTCGTCGTCCGCCGCATGATTTTCAAAATTAACTTAAAACCGTAAGGAATTTCGAAAATATTTCAACATATGAAAGTTGTGCCTCGTTCGTAGCTTTCCAACAGTGTATCATACGCCTCGTTTTGACAAACGGTTCAAAAACTGGAGCGAAAACAGTACCAAAAATTTGAAAAAAATTGAAAAACAGAATTCCACGATTTAGTAAATTTGAAACTACTCTTAAACCATACGGAATTAGAGAAACATTTATATATGAAAAAGATGCGCCTCGACGATATCTATCCAACAGCATATTGTTTGCTTCATTCCGACGAGCGGGTTAGAAGAAATCGCGAAAAAACGCTCGCTGCCACTCATCATGGGCCGCACCATTTTCAATACTGCTCCTAAACCGTGTGGAATCTTGACAAGTGTTCAACATGTTGAAGTTGCGCCTAATCCATAGATTTTCAACGGTATATTACACGCCTCATTCCGATAAATGGTTAAAAAATTAGAGCAAAAACAGTACCGAAAAAATAACGCGTGCAGTTTTTTTCGACGAGAAGTTCACTCGTGTGAGTACTGCAGCACACTTGGTTCAAAGAATGACGTGCACTTGCGTTCAGCGTGCAGTGCGGAAGTGGTGTGCAGAATAGTCATATCAATTAGGCTTCAAGTGTGTACTTGTTAGTTAAACCTATGGTTAAAATGTGACACTAAATACGACTAGTAAGTAGTACAGTAGCAGTACTAGTATACGTCGGTCAAATTATTCATCACGTCCACACATTGAATTGACATGACAACGCGCTGCGCGTGAGGTGACACAAGAACCCCGACGGCGTGTTCGAGTATTCTGGACTTCAGATTTAGAGTACCACTTATCTGTCGAAATCTTTCATCATTCACTTAAAACAGTCAATTGATCATACATTGAGTACCATGTAACTGGAATTAACCGATGCAAGTCCAAGAAGGATTGGCCGGTGCTGCCGGCTAGCGTCAAGTTTGATCCCACAGATCAGGTGCTGATCGAGCACCTTGAGGCCAAAGTGAGTGCTGACAGCACGAGATCTCACCCTCTCATCGATTTGTTCATACCAACCATCGACAACGAGCACGACATATGCTACACCCATCCTGAGAAACTTCCAGGTAAGACACCGATCGGTTGTCTACTTGCACAAACATATTCCTTTATTTATAGCTCTATTTTTCTTTTTAGACGCAGACCTAGTGAAGCGATTACAATTTGTCAGTTAATAAAAAGTGAAACAAGTGTGAAAATGCCAACTACGTACACTAAAACCTGTATTCGACAATACTATAGGTATCACACTAAGGGGCCTAAGCAAGCATTTCTTCCATCGCAATTCCAGGGCGTTCAAAAGGGGCACGTGGACGCATCGCAAGATACAGTCGGAGTATGGCATGCACGCGATGTGGCACAAGATCGGCAATACCTTGCCGGTGATGGTCAACGGCCGGCAGACGAGCAGCAAAAAGGTTCTGGTGCTGCACACCAACAAGAACTTCGACGAGCAGAGGACCAACTGGGTGATGCACCAGTACCACCTCGGGGACCTGGAGCAAGAGAAGGAGCGGGAGCTGGTCCTTTGCAAGATTTTCTATCAGACGAACACTAGGGCCAGGAGTAAAAAGATTATAAGTTATTTTGGTATCTGTACTTGTACTACCTTGTCGTTCGCAAGTTGGTATTGTTGTTAACGATCTTTCAGTATGAACTTGGCATTTTCTTCCAACCATCATGCCGAGGGTCGACGTGGATATAAAGCTGAATCATTTGTTTCAAAATGAATTTTCAGGCACCTGATTTTTATTTGATGGGTAGCATAAGCACATGCCGTTCGAATTCTCAGTTCTCCAAATTTTTCGAAACAAGTGCATGCACTTATTATCACGATGAAAAAATAATATACCTGTTGCATCTCAGTTATCAGTCTGTACTTGCAGAATTCTCTCATTTATTGAGCAGGTATATTGTTTTTTCAGGTCAAGCAAGTTTCAACTGGGTTGTAGACTGCCCAGGCTTGGTTTTGTTTTTAACAGGCCCAGCCCATGACGACAACAGGGCACAAAGATCCAGCAGATATCTATTGGCCTCTAGCCCGCCAGTGTTAGTTATATTTTGTCTTACAACATTCATAGGCAGTTTTTTTACTGAATCAAACACACAACCCAATTCTATTTTCCTCTTGAAACACCATGTCCTACATCCGTTTTCTAATCTCTACCTATAATTTTACTAGTTCATATACTTGGCGGGGGCTGGGCCTGTTATTTTCCGGCGACGGCAGCCGAACCAGTCAACCCTCGTACTCCCCACTGCGTGGGCAGCCACTGTCGTGTCTTCCCCGGCTCTGTGTCATTCCCTTCGTAGGCCTCGCCGTCGTCCACCGCCCTGGTTCTCTCAGCGCGGCGTGGTCAACATGGTCAATGAACGACATCCATCAGAAGTGGACTGTACGTGGAGAGGCTGACAGCTGGGTCCATGGCCGCACACAAGGAAATGCCTCCTTATTACGCGCAAAATAATGATTCCTCCACCTGACATCTGGGACCCACTGGAAGGGCCTCTGTATTTCGCAAAAAAAACATTTCCCCCACTGACAGGTCGGACCCACCAGCTATATCTTCGCACACAAGGAAGTGCCTCCTTATTGCACAAAAAAAATGAATACCCCCTGCCAGCTGGGACCCACCATAGTGGGAGGCTGACTTGTGGGTGTACTAAGTTGACGGGGACAGAGGGCTTTGTCAACTTAGTCGATATGAACGATTCTAGCTCCAGTGACCGTACGATGTCCATCCAACGGCTGTACTGCTTCTTCAATCTCTGGTCTTCTTGCTCCAGCTGCCCAAACCAGTGTCGGGCGTGCCACGTGCTCCTGCCTCCCATGGTCGGTTGTGATGTCGCGGAGGCCTCACCGCCCCATACTACTCCCACCGCTGGCCAGGCCATCCCTCTACTCACCCACACCCCCTGTTATTCTGCGGTGACGGCGGCCTCACACCGCAGTCGAACCAGTGAACCCTCGTACTCCTCTCCGTGTGGGATTCCACTCCCGCGTCTTCCCTGGCTCTGTGTCGTCCCCTTCCTAGGCCTCGCCATCGTCCACCGCCCTGGTGCTCTCGGCACGGCGTGGTCAACATGGTCAAGGAACGACTTCCATCGGAAGAGTACTGTGCGTGGAGAGGTTGACAGCTGGGTCCATGGCAGCCGCAAGGAAGTGCCTCCTTATTACGCGCAAAATAATTATTCGTCCACTTGGCAACAGGGACCACCGGACGGGCCACCGTATTTTTCCAAAAAACATTTCCCCCCTGACTGCTAGGACCCACCAACTACATCTTCGCACGGAAGGAAGTGCGTCCATATTACGGGCCAAAAAAATGATCCGCCCTTGACTACTGGGACCCACCAGCTACATCTTCGCACACAAGGAAGTGCCTGACAGCCGGGACTGTTGGAAATATGCCCTAGAGGCAATAATAAAAGTATTATTATTATATTTCTTTGTTCATGATAATAGTCTTTTATTCATGCTATAACTGTATTATCCGGAAATCGTAATACACGTGTGAATACATAGACCACAATATGTCCCTAGTAAGCCTCTAGTTGACTAGCTCGTTCTGATCAACAAATAGTCATGGTTTCCTGGCTATGGACACTGGATGTCGTTGATAACGGGATCACATCATTAGGAGAATGATGTGATGGACAAGACCCAATCCTAAGCATAGCACAAAGGTCGGTTAGTTCGTTTGCTAGAGCTTTTCCAATGTCAAGTATCTCTTCCTTCGACCATGAGATCGTGTAACTCCTAGATACCGTAGGAATGCTTTGGGTGTATCAAACGTCACAACGTAACTGGGTGACTATAAAGGTACACTATAGGTATCTCCGAAAGTGTCTATTGGGTTGACACGGATCGAGACTGGGATTTGTCACTCCGTATGACGGAGAGGTATCTCTGGGCCCACTCGGTAATGCATCATCATAATGAGCTCAAGGTGACCAAGGTGTTGGCCACGGGATCATGCATTACGGTACGAGTAAAGTGACTTGCCAGTAACGAGACTGAACAAGGTATTGGGATACCGACGATCAAGTCTCGGGCAAGTAACGTACCGATTGACAAAGGGAATTGTATACGGGGTTTGATCGAATCCTCGACATCGTGGTTCATCCAATGACTTCATCGAGGAGCATGTGGGAGCCAACATGGGTATCCAGATCCCGCTGTTGGTTATTGACCGGAGAGTCTCGGTCATGTCTGCATGTCTCCCGAACCCGTAGGGTCTACACACTTAAGGTTCGGTGACGCTAGGGTTATCAGGAAGACAAGTATGTGATTACCGAATGTTGTTCGGAGTCCCGGATGAGATCCCGGACGTCACGAGGAGTTCCGGAATGGTCCGGAGGTAAAGTTTTATATATGGGAAGTTGTTAAACGGGCACCGGAAAGTTTCGGGGTCATACCGGTATTGTACCGGGACCACCAGAAAGGTTCCGGGGGTCCACCAGGAGGGACCACCCCTCCCGGGGGGGCACTTGGGCTGCGTAGGGATAGCACCCAGCCCCTGGTGGGCTTGGCGCGCCCCCCTCCCTTTGGGCCCATGCGCCTAGGGTTGGGGGGAAACCCCAAAGGGGGCGCACCCCCCTTGCTTGGGGGGCAAGCCCCCCACCCCTTGGCCGCCGCCCCCTAGGGTTTTCCCTAGAGGGCCGGCCCCCCTTGCCCCTTCCCCTATATATAGAGGGGTGAGGGGAGGGCTGCAATACACCACAACTCAAGGCGCAGCCCCTCCCCTCCCCAACACCTCTCCTCCTCCGTACGTGCTTGGCGAAGCTCTGTCGGAGTACTGCTGCACCAACTACACCACGCCGTCGTGCTGCCGTTGGAGCTGCCTTCCTCAACCTCTCCTTCCTCCTTGCTGGATCAAGACAGAGGAGACGTCTCCCGTCCCGTACGTGTGTTGAACGCGGAGGTGCTGTCCGTTCAGCACTTGGACATCGGTGATCCGAATCACATTCGAGTACGACTCCATCATCACCATCCCCTTGATAAGCTTTCGCTCGTGATCTACAAGTGGTATGTAGATGCAAACTCTTCCCCTTGACTCATTGCTTAGATGAACTCATAGATGGATCTTGGTGAAACCGTAGGAAAAATTTTAATTTTCTGCAACGTTCCCCAACAGTGGCATCATGAGCTAGGTCTATGCGTAGTTCTCTTTGCACGAGTAGAACACAATTTTGTTGTGGGCGTGGATCTTGTCAACTTGCTTGCCTCTACTAGTCTTTTCTTGCTTCAGCCGTATTGTGGGATGAAGCGGCCCGGACCAACCTTACACGTACGCTTACGTGAGACCGGTTCCACCGATTAACATGCACTAGTTGCATAAGGTGGCTGGCGGGTGTCTGTCTCTCCCACTTTAGTTGGAGCGGATTCGATGAAAAGGGCCCTTATGAAGGGTAAATAGAAGTTGACAAAATCACATTGTGGTTATTCGTAGGTAAGAAAACGTTCTTGCTAGAACCCAATTGCAGCCACGTAAAAGATGCAACAACAATTAGAGGACGTCTAACTTGTTTTTGCAGCGATTGATCATGTGATGTGATATGGCCAGAAGTTGTGATGAATGATGAATTGTGATGTATGAGATCATGTTCTTGTAATAGGATTCACGACTTGCATGTCGATGGGTATGACAACCGGCAGGAGCCATAGGAGTTGTCTTTATTTTTGTATGACCTGCATGTCATTGAAGAACGCCATGTAACTTGCTTTACTTTATTACTAAACGCGTTAGTCATAGAAGTAGAAGTAGTCATTGGCGTGACAACTTCACGAAGACACGATGATGGAGATCATGATGATGGAGATCATGGTGTCATGCCGGTGACAAGATGATCATGGAGCCCCGAAGATGGAGATCAAAGGAGCTATATGATATTGGCCATATCATGTCACTACTTTATATAATTGCATGTGATGTTTATTATGTTTTATGCATCTTGTTTACTTAGGATGACGGTAGTAAATAAGATGATCCCTTACAAAATTTCAAGAAGTGTTCTCCCCTAACTATGCACCGTTGCTACAGTTCGTCGCTTCTAAGCACCACGTGATGATCGGGTGTGATGGATTCTTACGTTCACATACAACGGGTGTAAGACAGTTTTACACAGCGAAAACACTTAGGGTTAACTTGACGAGCCTAGCATGTGCAGACATGGCCTCGGAACACGGAGACCAAAAGGTCGAACATGAGTCGTATGGAAGATACGATCAACATGAAGATGTTCACCGACGATGACTAGTCCGTCTCACGTGATGATCGGACACGGGCTAGTCGACTCGGATCGTGTAACACTTAGATGACTAGAGGGATGTCTAATCTAAGTGGGAGTTCATAATTTGATTAGAACTTAATTATCATGAACTTAGTCTAAAACCTTTGCAAATATGTCTTGTAGATCAAATGGCCAACGCTCATGTCAACATGAACTTCAACGCGTTCCTAGAGAAAACCAAGCTGAAAGATGATGGCAGCAACTATACGGACTGGGTCCGGAACCTGAGGATCATCCTCATAGCTGCCAAGAAACAATATGTCCTAGAAGGACCGCTAGGTGACGCTCCCGTCCCAGAGAACCAAGACATTATGAATGCTTGGCAGTCTCGTGCTGATGATTACTCCCTCGTTCAGTGCGGCATGCTTTACAGCTTAGAACCGGGGCTCCAAAAGCGTTTTGAGCATCACGGAGCATATGAGATGTTCGAAGAGCTGAAACTAGTTTTTCAAGCTCACGCCCGGGTCGAGAGATATGACATCTCCGACAAGTTCTATAGTTGTAAGATGGAGGAAAATAGTTCTGTCAGTGATCACATACTCAAGATGTCTGGGTTGCACAACCGTATGACCCAGCTGAATATTAACCTCCCTGATGAGGCAGTCATTGACACAATCCTTCAGTCGCTCCCACCAAGCTACAAGAGCTTTGTGATGAACTACAATATGCAGGGGATGGTAAAGACCATTCCTGAAGTATTTTCTATGCTGAAGTCAGCAGAGGTTGAAATCAAGAAAGAACATCAAGTGTTGATGGTCAATAAGACCACTAAGTTCAAGAAGGGCAAGGGTAAAAAGAACTTCAAGAAGGACGGCAAAGAGGTTGCCGCGCCCGGTAAGCCAGTTGCCGGGAAGAAGTCAAAGAATGGACCCAAGCCTGAGACTGAGTGCTTTTATTGCAAGGGGAAGGGTCACTGGAAGCGGAACTGCCCCAAATACTTAGCGGCTAAGAAGGCCGGCAACACCAAAGGTATATTTGATATACATGTAATTGATGTGTACCTTACCAGTACTCGTAGTAACTCCTGGGTATTTGATACCGGTGCCGTTGCTCATATTTGTAACTCACAGCAGGAGCTGCGGAATAAACGGAGACTGGCGAAGGACGAGGTGACGATGCGCGTCGGGAATGGTTCCGGAGTCGATGTGATCGCCGTCGGCACGCTGCCTCTACATTTACCTACGGGATTAGTTTTGAACCTTAATAATTGTTATTTAGTGCCAAGTTTGAGCATGAACATTGTATCTGGATCTTGTTTAATACGAGATGGCTACTCATTTAAGTCTGAGAATAATGGTTGTTCGATTTATATGAGAGATATGTATTATGGTCATGCTCCGATGGTCAATGGTTTATTCTTAATGAATCTCGAGCGTAATATTACACATGTTCATAGTGTAGATGCCAAAAGATGTAAAGTTGATAACGATAGTCCCACATACTTGTGGCACTGCCGCCTTGGTCACATTGGTGTGAAGCGCATGAAGAAGCTCCATGCTGATGGACTTTTAGAGTCTCTTGATTATGAATCATTTGACACATGCGAACCATGCCTCATGGGAAAAATGACCAAGACTCCGTTCTCCGGAACAATGGAGCGAGCAACCAACTTGTTGGAAATCATACATACCGATGTGTGCGGTCCAATGAGCGTTGAGGCTCGTGGAGGATATCGTTATGTTCTCACTCTCACTGATGACTTAAATAGATATGGGTATGTCTACTTAATGAAACACAAGCCTGAGACCTTTGAAAAGTTCAAGGAATTTCAGAATGAGGTGGAGAATCAACGTGACCGAAAGATAAAGTTCCTACGATCAGATCGTGGAGGAGAATATTTAAGTCACGAATTTGGCACACACTTAAGGAAATGTGGAATCGTTTCACAACTCACGCCGCCTGGAACACCTCAGCGAAACGGTGTGTCCGAACGTCGTAATCGCACTCTATTGGATATGGTGCGGTCTATGATGACTCTTACCGATTTACCGCTATCATTTTGGGGATACGCTCTAGAGATAGCTACATTCACTTTAAATAGGGCACCGTCTAAATCCGTTGAGACGACACCGTATGAATTATGGTTTGGGAAGAAACCTAAGCTGTCGTTTCTAAAAGTTTGGGGATGCGATGCTTATGTCAAGAAACTTCAACCTGAAAAGCTCGAACCCAAGTCGGAAAAATGCGTCTTCATAGGATACCCTAAGGAAACTGTAGGGTATACCTTCTACTTAAGATCCGAGGGCAAGATCTTTGTTGCCAAGAACGGATGCTTTCTGGAAAAAGAGTTTCTCTCGAAAGAAGTAAGTGGGAGGAAAGTAGAACTTGATGAAGTACTACCTCTCGAACGGGAAAGTGATGCAGCTCAGGAAAATGTTCCTGTGGTGCCCACACCAACTGAAGAGGAAACCAATGATGATGATCAAGGTACTTCGGATCAAGTTGCTACTGAACTTCGTAGGTCCACAAGGACACGTTCCGCACCAGAGTGGTACGGCAACCCTGTCCTGGAAATCATGTTGTTAGACAACGGTGAACCTTCGAACTATGAAGAAGCGATGGCGGGCCCAGATTCCAACAAATGGCTAGAAGCCATGAAATCCGAGATAGAATCCATGTATGAAAACAAAGCATGGACTTTGACTGACTTGCCCGATGATCGGCGAGTGATAGAAAACAAATGGATCTTTAAGAAGAAGACGGATGCGGATGGTAATGTCACCATCTATAAAGCTCGACTTGTCGCTAAGGGTTATCGACAAGTTTAAGGGATTGACTACGACGAGACATTCTCTCCCGTAGCGAAGCTTAAGTCCGTCCGAATCATGTTAGCAATTGCCGCATACTATGATTATGAGATATGGCAGATGGACGTCAAAACGGCATTCCTTAACGGGCATCTTAAGGAAGAGCTGTATATGATGCAGCCGGAAGGTTTTGTCGATCCTAAGAACGCTAACAAAGTATGCAAGCTCCAGCGATCCATTTATGGGCTGGTGCAAGCATCTCAGAGTTGGAATATTCGCTTTGATGAGATGATCAAAGCGTTTGGGTTTATGCAGACTTATGGAGAAGCCTGCGTTTACAAGAAAGTGAGTGGGAGCTCTGTAGCATTTCTCATATTATATGTGGATGACATACTCTTGATGGGAAATAATATAGAATTTCTGGACAGCATTAAGGCCTACTTGAACAAATGTTTTTCAATGAAGGACCTTGGAGAAGCTGCTTATATATTAGGCATCAAGATCTATAGAGATAGATCGAGACGCCTCATAGGTCTTTCACAAAGCACATACCTTGATAAGATTTTGAAAAAGTTCAAAATGGATGAGTCCAAGAAAGGGTTCTTGCCTATGTTACAAGGTGTGAGATTGAGCTCAGCTCAGTCACCGACCACGGCAAAAGATAAAGAAGAGATGAGTGTCATCCCCTATGCTTCAGCCATAGGATCTATTATGTATGCCATGCTGTGTACCAGACCTGATGTAAACCTTGCCGTAAGTTTGGTAGCAAGATACCAGAGTAATCCCGGCAAGGAACACTGGACAGCGGTCAAGAATATCCTGAAGTACCTGAAAAGGACAAAGGACATGTTTCTCGTTTATGGAGGTGACGAAGAGCTCGTCATAAAGGGTTACATCGATGCTAGCTTCGACACAGATCTGGATGACTCTAAGTCACAAACCGGATACGTGTATATGTTGAATGGTGGAGCAGTAAGCTGGTGCAGCTGCAAGCAGAGCATCGTGGCGGGATCTACATGTGAAGCGGAGTACATGGCAGCCTCGGAGGTAGCGCATGAAGCTATTTGGGTGAAGGAGTTCATCACCGACCTAGGAGTCATACCCGATGCGTCGGGGCCAATCAAACTTTTCTGTGACAATACTGGAGCTATTGCCCTTGCGAAGGAGCCCAGATTTCACAGGAAGACCAGGCACATCAAGCGTCGTTTCAACTCCATCCGTGAAAATGTTCAAGATGGACATAGAAATTTGCAAAGTACATACGGATCTGAATGTCGCAGATCCGTTGACTAAACCTCTCTCGCGAGCGAAACATGATCAACACCAGAACTCTATGGGTGTTCGATTCATCACAATGTAACTAGATTATTGACTCTAGTGCAAGTGGGAGACTGTTGGAAATATGCCCTAGAGGCAATAATAAAAGTATTATTATTATATTTCTTTGTTCATGATAATAGTCTTTTATTCATGCTATAACTGTATTATCCGGAAATCGTAATACACGTGTGAATACATAGACCACAATATGTCCCTAGTAAGCCTCTAGTTGACTAGCTCGTTGTGATCAACAGATAGTCATGGTTTCCTGGCTATGGACATTGGATGTCGTTGATAATGGGATCACATCATTAGGAGAATGATGTGATGGACAAGACCCAATCCTAAGCATAGCACAAAGGTCCGTTAGTTCGTTTGCTAGAGATTTTCCAATGTCAAGTATCTCTTCCTTCGACCATGAGATCGTGTAACTCCTGGATACCGTAGGAATGCTTTGGGTGTATCAAACGTCACAACGTAACTGGGTGACTATAAAGGTGCACTACAGGTATCTCCGAAAGTGTCTATTGGGTTGACACGGATCGAGACTGGGATTTGTCACTCCGTATGACGGAGAGGTATCTCTGGGCCCACTCAGTAATGCATCATCATAATGAGCTCAAGGTGACCAAGGTGTTGGCCACGGGATCATGCATTACGGTACGAGTAAAGTGACTTGCCAGTAACGAGACTGAACAAGGTATTGGGATACCGACGATCGAGTCTCGGGCAAGTAACGTACCGATTGACAAAGGGAATTGTATACGGGGTTTGATCGAATCCTCGACATCGTGGTTCATCCGATGACTTCATCGAGGAGCATGTGGGAGCCAACATGGGTATCCAGATCCCGCTGTTGGTTATTGACCGGAGAGTCTCGGTCATGTCTGCATGTCTCCCGAACCCGTAGGGTCTACACACTTAAGGTTCGGTGACGCTAGGGTTATCAGGAAGACAAGTATGTGATTACCGAATGTTGTTCGGAGTCCCGGATGAGATCCCGGACGTCACGAGGAGTTACAGAATGGTCCGGAGGTAAAGTTTTATATATATGGGAAGTTGTTAAACGGGCACCGGAAAGTTTCGGGGTCATACCGGTATTGTACCGGGACCACCGGAAAGGTTCCGGAGGTCCACCGGGAGGGACCACCCCTCCCGGGGGGCCACTTGGGCTGCGTAGGGATAGCAGCCAGCCCCTGGTGGGCTTGGCGCGCCCCCCCCCTTTGGGCCCATGCGCCTAGGGTTGGGGGGGAAACCCTAAAGGGGGCGCACCCCCCTTGCTTGGGGGGCAAGCCCCCCACCCCTTGGCCGCCGACCCCCTAGGGTTTTCCCTAGAGGGCCGGCCCCCTTGCCCCTTCCCCTATATATAGAGGGGTGAGGGGAGGGCTGCAATACACCACAACTCAAGGCGCAGCCCCTTCCCTCCCCAACACTTCTCCTCCTCCGTACGTGCTTGGCGAAGCTCTGTCGGAGTACTGCTGCACCAACTACACCACGCCGTCGTGCTGCTGTTGGAGCTGCCTTCCTCAACCTCTCCTTCCTCCTTGCTGGATCAAGACGGAGGAGACGTCTCCCGTCCCGTACATGTGTTGAACGCGGAGGTGTTGTCCGTTCAGCACTTGGACATCGGTGATCCGAATCACGTTCGAGTACGACTCCATCATCACCATCCCCTTGACAAGCTTCCGCTCGTGATCTACAAGTGGTATGTAGATGCAAACTCTTCCCCTTGACTCGTTGCTTAGATGAACTCATAGATGGATCTTGGTGAAACCGTAGGAAAAATTTTAATTTTCTGCAACGTTCCCCAACAGGGACCCACTTGGTCGAAGAGTACATAGTGTTGTCATTCTGGTCGCGAACATGTATGTACATACTGGTCGATGTAGAGGCGCGCACGTGTCGTAGTAGAGGCACGCACGTAGCATGTACACATATGTACAACGGCCAGGATGCAAGAAAGTAAATACGGTCACATACGTACATACAGGGGGGGGGGTCTCGAACGCCTACTCGCGCATACGTACGGCCAGGGCTCGCGTACATGGCTTGGTCAGAACGGAGAAACTGCGTCGTCGTCGTGTTCATGGGGAGGCAACGGAATGCGTCGTGTTCATGGGGAGGCAACGGAATACATCGTGTTCATCGGGAGGAAACGGCCTTGTGTTCGACCGGCCACAGTCGAAATGGGATCCTGTCCATCGGGAGGGGTCTGGCGTACCGCAAAACGGAGGAAAGAGACTTCTCTTGGACCTCCTACGGTCGAAACGGGGTCCTGTTGATCGGGAAGGGTGTGGCGTACCGCAAAATGGAGGAAACGGACTTGTGTTGGAGCACTACGGTCGAAACAGTGAGAAGCAAACCAACCGGCCGATTTGCAATTGACTATGTTTTGTAGCGCTTTCTCATACAAAAGGAAAAGGCGTCACGACCGACTATGCTGCCTTCTTCAATTCCATTCTTCGTCTCCCTAGTCGAAGTCTTCTTGCTGGCCCAACCCACTTCGAAGGTCTGGAGACCCTCCTTGAGATTCCCCCTTTACCGGAAACGCCACCCGCAGCTTCTTTCTCAGAAAAGAACTCAGATCGTTCAGATTCTTTGCCAGGAGAGTCCCTGGCTTTCGAGCCCTACTCGAACGAAAAGCAAATGACAAATATGGTTCGATGGCTCTTATCTACTCCTTTTTTATCCTTGGACCCTTGAAAGCTCGCTTCCCTTCCTGAACTGAGGGAAACCGGTGCGTAGAGTCGAGTTCTCGTACTAACCTAAGAGCATATATGCCGAAATATTTCCACGTTCAAGCAGCTAATCAGTACCTGTGGTGGATCCCGGGGGACAAAGCAAAGTCAAAGCGCTTGATCCTTTGCCCCATACTTTGAGATCTTCCTCCCCGCCGATCAAGCAGCAACGCAGCCTCTCCCTTTTCTACGAAGGTTTGCTGCTCCGCCTGCACCAGTGAATTACCGGAAGAACAATTAGATTTCATTGTGCAAACTCATCTGATCCCTGTTTGGGACTTCTTCTTCATGTCATGAGCCGGAATCGAACCGGCGCTTTCCTCGTGGTGACAATGGTGTATCATATTGATTCACTTGATATGTGTTTTGGCACTCAACTCGCGGATTCCTGAGGTGACATTGGGGTAATCTATGCATAGGGATTGATGCACTCGTCCTTGTTTCTCCAGTAGAAATATTGGGGCACTCTTTGAGGTTCTTTATGTTGGATTGAGTATTATGAATCAGAAATTGTTTGATGCATATCGCATAATCAACTCACACACACTTGCGGTGACATTGGAGTATCTAGCTGACATTAGAGTTAGTTGATCTGTATCATATGGTGTTATTTTAGTACTAACTCTTAGATAGATCGATCGGAAAGGATAACTTCTGGTTATTTTAGTATAAACTCTTGGATAGATTAATCGGAAAGGATAACTTTGAGGTGGTTTCGTACCCTACAAACAATTTCTTCTTATGTTCTCTGCTAGATAAGAACTTTGGAGTGATTCTTCATTGCACGTTGAGGGATGGTTATATGATCCAATTATATTAGCATTGTTGAGAGATTGCACTAGCGAAAGTACGTACCCTAGGCCTCATTTTTAAGCATTGCAATACTGTTTGTGCTCACTTTTGTTACATGCTACCTTGCTGTTTTTTACTGTTCCTATTACAAAAATCAATATCTACTATCATTACTACACTTGTATCACCATCTCTTCGCCGAACTAGTGCACCTATACAATTTACCATTTCATTTGGTGTGTTGGGGACACAAGAGACTCTTTATTATTTTGTTGCAAGGTTGTTTGAGAGAGACCACCTTCATCCTATGCCTCCCACGGATTGATAAACCTTAGGTCATCCACTTGAGAAAAATTTGCTACTGTCCCACAAAACTCTATGCTTGGTGGCCCAACACGAGTCTACAAGAACAAGTTGTCTAGTAGACATCAGGGTAATCTCCATCCCATCTGATAAGAGGGATGCTGTTATATGCGTCGACAAGATGTATAGAGATGCGGTAGCAGCTGAGGCTGTCAAGGCCCCAGCTCCCGCCACGAAAGAAAAGAAGGTTAAGAAAGCTAGCAAGGATGTTGACAAGGACCCCGGGAAGCATGCCTCTTCGGAGTGTGCCACGCCCGGCAGTGATTTGCCGAAATGTTCGATTAGCAAGAAATCCAAGGTTGCCCTACCTGCAACAAAGAAAGTTCCGGCGAGGCAGGATGGCACTGATGGTACCTTCACCATTAGTGCCACACTTGATGACAAATAGGAAAGCGCGCTCGTTGCCTTCCTGCGGGCGAATGTCGATGTGTTTGCATTGCGACCATCTGACATCCCCGACGTTCCTAGGAAGGTAATCGAGCACCACCTTGCTATCTGTCCTCACGCCCACCCCGTCAAGCAGAAGGTCAAAAAGCAAGCCTTGGAGCGGTAACAATTCATTGCTGAGGAGATTAAGAAACTTTAAGCAGCAGGCTTAGTCAGAGGAGTATTGCACCCAACTTGGTTGGCAAACTCTGTGGTGGTGCGCAAGGTGAATGGGAAGTGGAGGCTTTGCATTGACTACACCGACTTGAACAAAGCATGTCCAAAGGATCCCTTCCCCTTGCCGCGCATCGATCAGATTGTTGACTCCCCTTCAGGATGTGATTTGCTCTCCTTCCTTGACGCGTACTCCGGCTATCATCAGATCTTCATGGCTAAGGAAGGCGAAGAGAAAACCACGTTTATTACCCTATGTGGCACGTACTACTTTGTACGAATGCTTTCGGGTTAAAATGCACTGGATCGACATTTGCGAGGGCCGTGCAGATTGGTTTTGAGCCTCAACTACACAGAAACATAGAAGCCTGCATGGATGATATAGTGGTCAAGATCAGAGATAAGTCTACACTCATCAAATGATCTCGAAGAAACTTTTGCAAATCTACGAATGATTAACTTGAAGCTCAACCCTGAGAAATGTGTGTTTGACGTTCCGTCCGACAAGCTCCTTGGGTTCGTTGTTTCTCAGTGAGGGATAGAAGGCAACCCCAACAAGATCAAAGCTTCCGAGCCCTGAAAACCATCAAAGATGTGACGCGTCTAGCTGGCTGTGTTGTCGCGCTAAGTAGGTTCATTTCAAAATTCACTGAGAAATGGACTCCGGAGGTAGAGGTTTAAAATTCTGAGAGAAGCTACAGATCTGATTCTAAGATTCCGGGAGAATAGAACTGGACCGAGTCAAACCAGGTATTGCTAGAAGAACACTGGACTATCATACACACACTGACATGCAGACCTGTCCCGAGCAGGCTGCCAGTGAAACTGACACCGGGCCCCATGTATGCGGTATGCCGTCGCTGAACCCAGCCCTCCGTTTCCAGGGACACGAGTGCCCTTATAACCGCCTTTTCTTTTGGCAGCCGCGTGGTCTCCCCGGGAAAAGAATTATATAAGACCAGGTCTCACAGGTTAGTAGGTGAGACCCATCTTGATGGATGACACGTGACATTTGTAAATCACAAAGCATCTATCCCATCCCCCACCTGAAATTAAGGGGGAAAGACTAGATGCTTTGTGATTTGTGAATGCCACATGTCATCCATCAGGGTGGGTCTCACCTAGTTTATATGAGACCTGGTCTCGTATAATTTTTTTCCCGTCTCCCCGGGCCGTACATCGCATCTCATCGCCACATCTCGCTCCAGTAGACTACCCAGCAGCAAAAATCCAAACGGAGACCGCCGCCGCTACGAAACCCTAAGCCCCCGTGCGGCCGGCGATCGCCGGAGATGGAAGACCTTCCGCCGGCCCCGCGCCGTCCGCTCTTCGACCTCAACGTCGCCATGGAGGATTTCGAGGAGGAGGAGCCCCAGGAGGTGGAGGAGGTCGTCGAGGTGGAGGAAGTAGTTGAGGAGGAGGAGGAGGAGGAAGAGGTAGAGGCTCCCGAGGAGATGATCGTGGAGGAGGAGACGGCGGTGGCGCCGGCCGAGGAGGAAGACGCTATTGTGGAGAAGGAGGTCGTGGAGGAGGTGGGGGTGTCTGGGGAAGGAGGGGAGGACGAGGGGAGGAGGAAGAAGAGGAAGGAGTACGAGGTGTTCGTGTTTGGGCTGCCGCGGGAAGCCATGGAGGATGACGTCGCGGCGGCGCTCACCGAGGCCGGCGAGGTCGAGGAGGTGCGGCTCGTCCGGGATCCGGTGGAGCTGCAGCTTAACAAGGGCTTTGCCTTTGTACGCTTCGCCGAGGTTTGGCAGGCGCGGTGGGCTGCCAACGACCTCCGCACGGCCATGGTATTCTTTACAGCTATTGCATGCACTAGATTCTCTTCCCTAGCTCTGTGTAGTGTGAATTTCTGGAAAGTGGTCGGGTTGGGGAAAACACTGAACGAACTGGTCCTAAGTTAATGGCCTCTGGCCTTTGCGCAACATCTGAAGCATTGCCTTATTGGTTTCGATGAGAATTTGCTACGTAGTACTAGGAACAAAGTGGTTGGAAAAAGGTTGAATTTTTAGTAAGGGAACTGTTGTACGGTCTCGTGCTTTACAGGGCTTAAGGTACTGTAGATAGATAAATAAGGGAAATCGAACAAGCTGGGTTCAAACTAATACCTTTGAGTTATTAGTTTATAATTGTTTGGCTGGCTCATTTTGTGCTAGAGATGTAGAAGGATATGGTGCCAGGAAGGTTTAGTTTAGAACTACTCCGTAGTACGTTGTAGTGCTAACGGCATAGACGATTAATCATTTCCTTTGCTAAAAGACTGGGCAGTAGTTCCTGCTGGCCCCAGCATATTTATTACAACAACAACAAAGCCTTTCAGTCCCAAACAAGTTGGGTTAAGCTAGAGTTGAAACCCATAAGATATCGAAACCAAGTCATGGCTATGGCACGTGGATAGCTAACTTCCATGCACCCCTGTCCATGGCTAAATCTTTGGTGATATTCTAGTCCTTCAGATCTCTCTTTAGGGACTCCTCCCATGTCAAGTTTGGTCTACTATGACGTCTCTTGCCATTATTAACACATTTTAACCGCCCGCTATGCATTGGCCCTTTTGGAGATCTACGCTGTATATGCCCAAACCATCTCAGACAATGTTGGACAAGCTTCTCTTCAGTCGGTGCCACCCTAACTCTATCACTATACCCACGGACATATACAAATTGGTGGAATTAGGTCTAAAGAAGCAAGGTGGGACTATTTAATCTGTTTACAAACTTGTTTTATAAACATGAGCGGAATCTGCGAAACTTGGCCCCAAAAAACCAGCATCGCAGCGTCGTATGAAAATATGAAGGCCCATGCGAAGGCACAGCTGAACGACGGACGGCATGCGCAATCGAGCGAAGACTCCAACCCACACATTGCATTAAGAGCACCCACAGTGTAGTGTTTTTGCTGCCTCTAAGCCTTCTCTCTCCTGTTAGAGGCAGCCTCTATACATTGCAGGCCCCAGCCTCTAGTCCAAAGTCGTTAGCATCACCTCATAGCATGGAGGCAGCCTCTAATGAATAAAGAAATTGAGGACCCCATATGTCAGTTCCAGGGAGTGGCTGTAGGAGAATAAAATATGTTGAGAAACTTGTTTTCTAAATCCGGTCCATCTAAAAGGTGACCGCAGCCTCTATACACTACGTGCTTTTCTCTAAAACTTCAGCGGCAATCTGCGCGACATGGTATAGAGGCGATGCTGCCTCTACACACTGTGGATGTCCTAATTCCGCTTAAGAAAAACACATTGCATTAATTTTTTAGCACCTGACACATGCAAAGTCAACTGGGGGCACAATATATATATATATATATATATATATATATATATATATATATATATATATATAAAACATACAACGTATACTTTCACAACAGCTAGGTTGTCCAGTTGGTTACAGATGTTTGATTAATGTGTGCGGTTGTGAGTTCGACTCCAACCCACGCATTGCATTATTTTTTTAGTACCTGACACGTGCGAAGCTAACTGGGCTTCTGAAGCAGTGCAGTGCACAAACTCAGTCCGTCAAGACGTTCGAATCGTTTTCTTCCTGCCACTCAGTACCGCAGGTTGATTATACGAACATTTTTTCTGGATTGTAGGGTTGATTTCTAGAAAGCTTAGTGACTTTTCTGCAAAACGTCATGACCTTCACAACAGCTAGGTTGTCCAGTTGGTTACCGATGTTTCATTGATGTGTGCGGTTGTGAGTTCGACTCCAACCCACGCATTGCTGTAATTTTTTTAATTTTTTAGCACCTGACACATGCGAAGCTAACTGGGCTTCTGAAGAGTGCAGGTGCACAAACTTGGCCCGTCAAGACGTTCGAATCGTTTTCTTCCTATGACTCAGTACCGCAGGTTGATTATATGAACAGTTTTTCTGGATTGCGGGGTTGATTTCTAGAAAGCTTAGAGACTTTTTTGCAAAACGTCATGACGGACTGGACCAAGAATATCACCTCCCTTTATTAGTAGGTAAAATAAAATAAAATAGATATAGATTCAAGACTAAGATTTCTTTCCATATGTAGGTAGATCTATATAAGAGCAGGATTGTAATATATGAGGCTGAGAAATATTCTCTTCTCATAACCTATGCCTTCCTAATCCCACAAAACATGCTATATAGCTATGTTGGGTGCTAGAGTGGCTGTGTTATGAGTTAAAGTCCACAATAATTCGGTTGTAGAGCTGATCACCATGACATGAGATGAAAAGCATCACAAGTGATAACCTCATGGCAGCCATCCTTGAACTGCAAACATCTACCATGGTCTTTGTTGTCGAGAAGATGTCACGAAGGATACTCCTCCGCGGCACGATTGAGCTGATAGAGAAAGTGCTTGATCGAATCTTGATCTGTACGTAGTGGTGGAGACAACTCAAGTTTTACCAGTGAGATCAAAGGGCTTTGGCCTTCATTAAATATGGTTCAGACAATGATGTTGCACGATCTACAGAAACTGTTGTCAACATGGTTTCAACTTTCGAGTTACTACCTATGTTTTTAAGGCGACGCCTTGCTTTAAGGCGCTGGGGGGGCGCTTCGACGCCTAGGCGACGCCTAGGCGCCTAAAGCGGACGCCTAGGCGCCTAAAGCGCAAAGCGCTGGGGGGGGCGCCTCGACGCCTAGGCGTCGCCTAGGCGTCGCCTAGGCGTCGCCTTACGGACGCCTTTAAAACATAGGTTACTACCCTTGTCGTCCAATATATCAGGAGCAACAAAATAGGCGGCAACAGAGACATGGTAAATTGTGTGTCAGCGGAAGCACAAGGAAAAGTATTGGTAGAGGAACGTAAAACCACAACAGGAAGTCATGGGTTTGGTGCAGCCTAGCACAGAATTTATGATGGTTGGCAGCACATAAAGTGATACCCTCTGTCCCCTTTTACATGGCGCCCTTGTTTTGCATGATTTAACTTTGACCACGAACTTGTTTAATAACATGTGTTGTATGTCATAAAAATGATACCATGTTCAAATACGAATCTGGTGATACAATTTTTGTGAAATAGCCGCGATTAGTTGGTCAAACTAATGGTCAAACCTCATTCTTGGAATGCGCGTGTGCCATGTATTGAGGGCATGAAGGGAGTACTTCCTTGGATAAACCCATGTGCATGACAAACAATTGAGTCAGGGGTTGCCAAGTCAGAGACTCAATTAGTTATTGTAATTAGTATGGAAGTGCATGGGTAAAGTGAAGGTGTGCATACATCTGATACATTATTTGGAGCAGGCATGTGCAAGGATCAGGAACTTGTGTGGTTTGATTATCTGCATTGTGCTGGAGCCAGGACATGTGTTCCATGGGGGTGCGATGGGAGTCTCTAGCGCGATGAAGTCTCAAGCTAGCGTAGTAGTGAGAGAAATTACTAGGAGGAAAGAAGATACAATGAAAGTACATTAGGGAACACTGCCATGCAATGTGTCAGAAGGGCTCTTACACGCTTGAGTCAGGAATGCAAGGAGTAAATGTCAGGAAGGCTCCAAAATTTTAGTGTTAAGTGGAGCCAGAGTGGCAACATCCCCATCCATTTGGGGCTTTATTGGTGTGTTTGGTTCACCACCCCACACTATCAGTACAATCTGCTGATGGACAAGGACCATCTGTAACCCCATAACAAAATATGGTTTGCAATGACTGCTAGTCAGTGGGGTGGTGGCGGGAGAAGTACTGCATTCTCAATGGCAGCAGCTAGCAGGCTTCGTAATTCAGGAGAATCAGGAAGTAGAGTCTGCAGTTAATGGCATTTAGTATGTTATAGTCGAAGTCAATTTATAATGGTGTAGTTAGAACGTACTCCCTCCGTTCACAAATATAAGATGTTTTGGATATTTCATTATGGACCACATACAGACTGAAATGAGTGAACAAACACACTAAAACATGTCTATATACATCCGATTCACAAAAAGTTAGAACATCCTATATTTGTGAACAGAGGGACTATTATATACAGGTTGGTTTCCAAGTCAAGTCCATGTCTTTGGGGTCAAAATTGGTTAGCTCTATGTAAGAGTGGGCATTTAAAGCAAAAATCTTTGGGAAGAAGCAAGAACCAATATACTCCCTCCGTTCCTTAATGTAAGGTGTATTAGTTTTTCAAAAAGTCAAACATTGTCTATGTTTGACCAACTTCATAGAAAAATCTATAATGATTTAGAATATTGAATATGTAAAATATCAAAATGTATTTCATGGTGAATCTTGTGGCAATGATTTGGTATTCTAGAAATTGATATTTTTGTCTAAAAACTTGGTCAAAGTTAGAGAAGTTTGACTTTTTGAAAAAATAATACACCTTATATTTAGGAATGGAGGGAGTATTATTCTCTTCTCCTTCCCCATGTCTTCCTAAGCCCCTGCAGATGGCATAACTGGCTATCTTCAGTACCGTAGTTATCCCTCTCCGCTCAGGTATCAACGATTACAACTGGTAGTACTCAACATTCTTTTAGTTAGTATAAGTTGGTATGATCTCTTGTATTTCAGTATGTTTACATCTGTTAGATTATGTACTGCTGCTACCATTTAAAAGTTTAAGCATTTAGATGGTAATCTCGATTAGATTTTCTTTGATAGTAAAGCAATTGCATTTGCCATGCTGATTGTACTCTGTGATACTTTATTCAATATAGTTGAAATTCTTGGACATGTTTGGTATTGACAATGAATGCTCACATCCATGTGTGTTCAACGAATGATATTTTTTAACTAGCCAATAGGGCTGCACATATATATAACACCTTATTATGGTTTTCAGATCAAGGGAAAAGCTTGTGGAATATGCAAGAACAATGATAATGAGACCCTTCATCTTCGGAACATTTGCTTCGATTGGTCAAAAGATGATGTATGCTGTCTTACTTATTTGATACTCGCATTTTTTGCAAGCACCTTGCTATTTTGAGTAATGGTTGATCTCTTACAGTTAGCAGAGAAGCTGAAAACCTTTGAGTTGGAAAACCTTGAAGATATCAATTTAATTGAGCACCCGGATAGAAAGGGAAGAAATAGAGGCTATGCGTTTCTTGACTTCAGCTCACATGTGGATGCTGTTGCTGGATTTCTTAAACTACAGAAAAGAGATCTGTTTCTTGGTACTGATGTTAGAGCACAAATATCATTTTCAAACACCATTTCACAAGATGATAAGGTTATGGAGAAGGTACATACACAAACGAAGCAGCTTTTTCTATTTGCTTCTGTAACTAGAGGTATTGCATGATCATGCCTTTTCCATTTAACATCTCTTATTATCATTATGAAATGTAGGTAAAATCTGTTTTCTTGGATGGCTTACCGCCTCATTGGGATGAAGACGACGTGAGGGAAAAGTTTGGAAAGTTTGGTGAAATTGATAATATACAACTTGCTAGAAATATGTTTACAGCAAAACGTAAAGATTTTGGTTTCATCAGCTTTACTACAAGACAAGCGGCATTAGATTGCATTGATATGGTCAATAAAGGTCGCTTTGGTGAAGGTAGTGGAAAGGTAATCCCTTTATGCTCCTTATTGTTGTGCGACTTCTACCTTTGGTTTATTTGCTTGAACTATGGTTAGTTACTACTTACTACTTCCATACTTTCAGATCCGCATGAAGGCTACCCTACAAAGACCAAAGCCTACTTTCAAAAAGCCTTCATGGCAAGGGGATAGTCACATGTTGGGCGTCAGGAGAGGATTTATTGGCAAAAATTATGGTGACAGAGAGCCCCACCCTAACAGATTCAGGCATTTAGGTCCGGAAAGACGTCCTTATTCAAATCATAGCAACTACCCAGGGAGCAGAATTCGGGAAGGTTATGTTGGTAGGTTGCCTCCCATGGCGGTTGATGATGGAGAAAGACCTGTTTCAGTGCGAGAATACAGGTCTTACTACAGAAGAGATTCTACAGTACCTGGTTGGTTTCTTTTGATAAATGTGTGTTCCTCTTTCTTTTTTCCACGAGGTTACTGAAAGGGTTATTTTTAATGCTTGGTTGTAGACCCCAGCCATAAATATGGAAGGACACACCCTGGGAGCAGAATCCGGGAAAGTTATGTCGAGAGTCGACATGATAATAAATATCCAAAACATAAGCATGCAGCATATGAAGCATCAACCATGCAAGGAGATGAATACAGCAGGAGTAAATATAGACATTCATACTTGGAGAGGGCACATGATGAATCTTGCCCAGAATGCATTAGAGGTGATCATAACTCAAGTGCTTATCAGAGTGGGCATTACTCCAGCGCTGACAAGGCTGGTCACCACTATCAGTGTGAGAACGTTGATGAATTTGCTGCAACCAGTGGTGGATCGGAGAAAGGCTACTATAATAAGACAGTAAGTGCATGGTTTCCAGTTTTTAGGTTTTATTTGCATCCTGATGTTAATTGTAGGCTGACTCTGTGTTGTTAGGAGCATGAGCTCACGGTGGCTTCAACTTCTCAAGTAGCACCTCAGTGCAAGGAACCGTACCGCGGGGTGGTACGTAGTGTTTAATGTTATGATTTACTTCAAAAAATTCTTACATTTAGATGCAGATGGACTACTGCTGACTATTGGAGCGCTTGTGTTTCCTAGGAGCCAGAGTTATTGCCTTCAAGTCCTGCGATGTGTAACTGTAGCGAATGCTACAAGGTAGCGAACCGCAAAAGCACATCCTGAGATGCTTGTCGTTCTGATTTTGTTTGATTCTGATTTTTTTCGTTGTTGTCTAGGGTCAGAAGTCAGCAGCAGCCCCTTCAGGCTCCCAAAGCGAGATAAGTAGAAGTCATCCCAATCCTCAAGTTGCTGCTCCCCATCGCCGGATCGCTAAACCTTTTCATGACCAGCGGAGGTAAGGCTGTTTTGTGTGCGCATTGGATTTTGCTCTCCCCACAAAGAGAAGGCTTGTGACGTGATGAAACTGTGCTTGGCGTTTCCAACAGCTTTGTTCCTGATGAGTATGATGAGGTGGAGTACACAGTCAGGGAGCGCAGAGGCCGATATTTATCTGCAAGAGACGGGAGGAAATACTCTCGGCAAGGACGATAGAGCTTCCCAAGCCTTTGTTAGGATTTTATTTATTCATAGCGTTGAGTTACCCAGCTAGCTACCCCAACCTTGTGCATTGCTCGAGTGCCTTTGATACGGACACATACGTTCTGAGTTATGACATTATATGAAATGAAACAATTTTACATGCCAAGCGTTTCTGATCGGCCGACAGATGTAACGCTCGATCGGAAACACCACGCGTGCGTTGTCAATGCCCCTTGAGAAAGCGAACATGTGTTTGCGGGCCCCAATGGGGAGGGTCGTGACACCCGGCAAGCTCGTCACGTCGACACCATGGTCATGTACCACTCACCCACCCACCCTCTCGTCCTCCTGTCTACTACTCCTATAACCGAAGACCCGTCATGCTAAGACTGCTTTGTTCGATCGACCAACGCTAAGCATTGGCCTGTTTACATTATCTTTTTTGGGCCTCTTAACTCTTAAGGGGTGATACTATCTATAATGCACACAACACCAATAGAGAACCAATGGTTTTGCTGCTGTTAACTTGTTTTGTCAATCTTGGAAGTTCTTTCTTTTGCGATGGAATCCTGAAAGCTTATTATGCGGTAATTTTTTAGGACGCCTCGATTTTAACCATCTTCGCTGCGTGTTGTCATGTCTTGAGGTGTCAAGCTTCGGACTTTGCTGGACTAGGGATTCCAAACTTGCAGTGGCCCAACAAAGCATTGCAAGCCCGATGGCCATGGCTGCAGAAATATGACAAAGCACGGCCATGGGCGGAATTCCAGAGTAAGGTACCGGAGGAGGCTATTGCTTTGGTCCAGGCTGCTGCGAACACGACGGTGGACGATGGGAAGTCCACTCTATTCTGGGAGGACAAGTGGTTGAGCAGGTATTGGATATGCGAGATGGCCCCTCTGATATACGACAAAATCCTGCCTAGGATCACGAAATCGAAGACAGTGGCTGATGCTCTCGAAAACAACAGTTGGGCGGGTGACGTTGGTCCGGATCTCATAGCGGATGCGCTGGTTCAATTCCTTCATCTTTGGTCGCGAGTTGCGGTGGTGCAGGTCACAGAGAATATGGACGAATTGGTAAAGCAGAGCTGGGAGAAGAACGGTCAGTTCTCAGCTCGTTCGCCATACGCGGCTAGATTCATGGGACTCGAGGTGTCGCAGACGGCGGCATTCACATGGGGATCGCGGGCACCCCTCCATTGTCGTTTCTTTGCCTGGCTAGCCTTCAAGAACAAATGCTGGACCTCAGATCGCCTAGCCTGTCGAGGTCTACCTCATCAGGACTCATGCCCGCTATGCCAGCAAGGGGAGGAGACCATCCAACATCTATTAATTGACTGCGTGTTTGCAAGGCAAATCTGGCACTAGCTAAGGAGGATCACGGGTAGGCCGGCTTTCGAGCCGCTCGCAGCAGAAGGATTAGGTGTGTGGTGCACCAGGCAAGGCGCGACCAACATGAACCGGAAGTCAACGAGAGCCAAATGCCTCCTGACTATGTGGTTACTTTGGAAGCACAGAAATGACGTGGTGTTTAACGGCGTGATACCATCTCTCTCCCAAGTGAAACAACGGATTGCGGATGAAGCTAGGCTTTGGGCCAAGGCCGGGTTGCTCAAGAAGGGCACGAAAGGACTTGAGGTAGACGTAGATCGGTGGGTCGTCGAGTCGTAGTAGATCATAGTAAATTCGCGGTGGTGTCGAAAAATCCGGCATGTAAATAAACTCTGTACATATGACTATTGGGGAGTCTTCCCTCTTCTTCTTTAATGAATAATACGCACACTCGTGTGTATTTGAGAAAAAAAAATTAGGACCCTTCTTATCCTTGATCACACTAGCAAGATTTTCTCCTTGGGCTTGCCATTGCTACCTGTATGGCGGGAATCGACTACTATATTTTAGAATAAAACTAGATTGTTGGTGACGCGTGTTTGTTATGTCCGTCTATTAATCTTATATTTTTCGCGAGAATATGCAAAAGATTTATGTATCTTCTCACTAGAAGGACAATAGTACAAATTATGAAGTTGAAAAGGTAGTTAAAGTGTCATACAAGCACGTGCACACTAATGGGGAGAGTATGAGTGCTAAGGCAAACAAGGTCGCCTCAATCCAAGAGAAGAGAAGGCCTACGTCTCTGGCAGTGGTTGGGCCAAGCCCCTTGCTCCAACTCATTCCTAGTTGCGCAATTCATCATGGATCTGCTGGAGCAGACGTGAGATCGATGGTTCGTTACCGTTGAAGACGACGTCGTCCCAGTGCTTCCAAATGGGCCAAAAGGTGAGAATGACAATGAGAGATAGGCCCTTCCGCGGGCTCCGTGGACGGAGGCAACTATGGCTTCCTACCATGCCCGCGACGAGGTCTCTATGCTCAGGATGGTGAAAGGAGAGCGACACCAGTCCAGGACCTCATGCCAAATTTTGCTGGAGGAGCAAGTCGGGAGCAGGTGTTGCATGGTCTCTGGCTCATGGTCAGACAGGGGGCAAAGCGGAGTGACGATGTAGTTAAAGAATAATAGAGACATGATTTGGAGCCGTACTATGCCCCTTGGGCTTTGTCTTCCATATATACTAGTACAAGATTACAACTTGAGAATCAAGTCGGGATGACATGGGATCAATCTAACAGATTCACAATCCCTAATATCACGAGTATGATCGCTACTTGATCATATGCCGGTTAAACAAAGCATAAGATATTTACGTTAACATTTCCCCTCAATCTCAACCAGCCACAAGGTTGAGATTGTGTCGTAATTTGTCCAACATGACCTTTGTAGCAGGTTTAGTAAAAGCATCCGCCACCTGATCACCAGAGGATACAAACTGAACATCCAATGCTCCTTGTGCTACTTTTCTCTAACAAAGTGAAAGTCCACCTCTATGTGCTTCGTCCTAGCATGGAATACCGGATTTGTAGTGAGGTATGTGGCGCCCAAATTGTCACACCATAGAATTGGTGGACGAGGCTGAGGGACGCCCAATTCTCTAAGTACAGACTGTACCCAAGCCACTTCAGCTGCACCATTTGCAAGAGCCTTATATTCTGCCTCGGTGCTTGAACTTGATAATGTTGGTTGCTTCCGAGCGCCCCATGATATCAGGTTAGATCCAAGAAAGACCACAAAACCTCCCGTGGAGCGTCTATCATCGGCACAACCTGCTCAATCAGCATCAGTGAAGACACTCAGAAGTGTGGAATTTGATCGATGAATCTGAAGTCCCGTGGCTATAGTACCCTTGATGTATCTCAATATGCGCTTGACAGCCTCCCAATGCACATCAGTAGGTTTGGACAAATATTGGCAGACTTTGTTTAAGCAAAAGAAATATCAGGCCGAGTGAGCGTAAGATACTGCAAACCTCCAACCATACTGCGGTAACTAAAAGCATCATCATTAGTAAGAGGAGTGCCAAGATCTGCTGCCAGCTTATCTGTAACTGACATGGGTGTGGAAACCGCCTTGCAATTCTCCATATGTGCTCGGTGAAGAAGATCATCAGCGTACTTGCGCTGCGAGAGCACCATTCCCCCTGAGTTGTAGGTGGCTTCAACCCCAAGAAAGTAACCCAAACGACCAAGATCCTTGATAGGAAAGGACCGAGAGAGGGTGCGAAGCAGACGGTCCACCGCTTGAGAACAGGAGCCAGCAATGACAATATCGTCAACATAAACAAGCATGTAAATAACCACAGAATCATGCTGGAAGATGAATAGTGAAGTGTCAGCCTTAGATGAGTGAAAACCGAGCTGTTGCAGCCGGTCACTAAGGCGAGAATACCAAGCTCGTGGTGACTGTTTCAAACCATAGATAGACTTCCGAAGCTTGCACACATGGCGAGGGTAGCTAGGATCCTCAAAACCGGGCGGCTGCTGCATATAAACGTCCTCATCAAGCAGTCCATGAAGAAAAGCATTGCTAACATCAATTTGTCGAAGACGCCAGCCCCGTGAAACTGCAAGAGAAAGCACTAGGCAAACGGTTGTTGGTTTACTGACAGGGCTAAAAGTATCCAGATAATCAATGCCATACTGTTGAGTAAATCCACAAGCAACTAGACGAGCTTTATATTTGTCAAGGGAACCATCAGGATGTTGCTTGACTTTGAAAATCCACTTACAACTAACAATGTTGGTGCCTGAAGGACACGGGACAAGAGACCACGTCGCTGTGTGCTGTAGGGCAGAAAATTCCTCCTGCATGGCCGTCTTCCAAGAAGGATCAACAAGTGCCTGCCTATGCGTGGAAGGTGCAGAGACGACGTGTTAGACTGTATAGTCTCTGTAGTTGTATACGTACATATACATATGATGTAACTTGTATCCGTTTGTTATATATATGTGAGATAGGCCACCCCTAGAGGGTTGAGCCGGTTCCCCCAACTCTATTGTCTTACATGGTATCACGCTAGGTCAACACGCTTCCGCCCAAACCCTAAACCCCGCCGCCGTCTGTCTGTGCGCCGCCGCCGCCGTCCCTGAGATCGCGCCGCCGCTGCCCCAGCTATGTTGGGCTCCGCCGCCTCCGGCTCCACCATGGCTAGCTTCTTGCCGGTCTCTCTCGCGGCCCTCCTATCCCGACCCATCGACGCCTCTGCGGTCTCCACCGCCCCGATCGAGACGAGGAGCCTCGGGTCCTTTTTCTCCTCGTCTCCGGGGCTCCCGATCGTGCCGTCTACCGCGGGCGCTCCCTCGTCCGAGACTCGCAGCGACGCGCCGCTCGCCCCGAGTGGGGGCCAGCCGCCGATCGCCCCGTCTCCCTCGCCCGCTTCCCGCAGCGACGTGCCGCTCGCCCCGTCTGGGGGCCAGCCGCCGATCGCCTCGACTGGTGGGGGCTCGGCCCTCACCCTGGTGGCGCCCCCGTCGGCCATGATGGCGGGGTTTGCTGCTGCGGGCTCGGCCTCTTCGTCATCTGTTCCTGCGGTCGCGACGGTGGCTGCAACCGCGGCCTCTGCCTCTACGGTGTATCCGCCTCCGGCAGTCTACTCCGCGGGCTCCTCGCCGCCGCCGCCGTTTCACTTTGGGAACCTCATCACCATCAAGCTGTCCGCAGACAACTACATCTTCTGGCGTGCGCAGGTTCTTCCGCTTCTCGGGAGTCATTATCTCCTGGGCTACGTCGACGGTTCTCTCCCCTGTCCCCCTGCGCTGGTGGATAGCGTGCACGGCCCGGTCTACAATCCGGCGCACCGTGTTTGGACAGGGCAGGACCAGGCGAACCTCTCCTCCATCCAGGGGTCGCTCACTCCGGCGGTTGCCGGACTTGTTGTCTTCGCCAAGACTTCTCATGAGGCATGGACCATCCTCGAGCGCTCGTTTGCAGCGCAGTCGCAGGCCCGTGTCTCCGCGCTTCGTCGCCAGCTTGGTGAGTGTCAAAAGCTGGATTCTACGGCCACCGAGTTCTACAACAAGGTCAAGGGCCTTGCCGACACGTTGGCCTCCATCGGCCAGCCCCTCACCGATTCCGAGTTTAACTCGTTCATTGTCAATGGTCTCGATGAGGAGTACGACGCCTTGGTCGAGATCATGAACGAGCGGGGCAACTCGAACCCCATGATGGCGCATGAGGTCTTTTCCCGCCTCCTTCTCACGGAACAGCGGGTCGAGTCGCGCCGCTCCAGGGCCAGTGGGGGCTCCCTCTCGGCCAACGCCGCCACCAAGGGTGGCCGCCCTTCTTCCTCATCCAGGGCCTCTTCGGGGCTGCCATCGCCGCCTGCATCGGCCCCCCCTCCTACCGCGACATTACCGGGGGTTGGTGGCAAGCGCGTATGTCAGCTGTGTGGCATTGAGGGGCACTGGTCCTCTAAGTGCCACAAGCGCTTTCAGAAGAGCTTTCTGGGTCTTGGCAATGATGGCAAGGACACGCGCAATTTTGCGCGTCAGGTGGCCATGGCGGATCGCCCAGTGTCCACTAAGCAGCAGGGGCATACTCAGTCCTACTCTGTTGATCCTCACTGGTACATGGACTCTGGGGCCACGGAGCATCTGACGAGTGAGATGGGCAAGCTCCATACTCGCGAACCCTACCACGGCTCCGACAAAATCCACACTGCCAATGGAGCAGGTATGCATATATCTCATATTGGTCAAGCATCTCTTCTCACTAGGCATGCAAATAGGAGTCTTCAACTTCGCAATGTGCTTAGAGTTCCCTCTGTGACACGTAATCTTCTTTCTGTTCCTAAACTTACACGTGATAATAATGTGCTTTGTGAATTTCATCCTTTTGATCTTTTTATTAAGGATCGGGGCACGAGGGACATTCTTCTTAGCGGGCGGTTGTGCCAGGGACTCTATCGTCTGGAGCATCCTGCAGTCGCTCGCGTGTTCAGTGGAGTTCGGGTATCTCCGTCACAGTGGCATGCTCGTCTTGGTCACCCGGCCACACCTATCGTTCGTCATGTTTTGCGTCGTCATGAGCTTCCTAGTGTGTCAAGTAATAAAGATGTAGCAGTGTGTGATGCTTGTCAGCAGGGGAAGAGTCATCAACTTCCTTTTTCGGAGTCTAGTCGTGAGGTGAAACATCCTTTAGAACTTGTGTTTTCAGATGTATGGGGTCCTGCTCAGACTTCTGTCAGCGGTCATAATTATTATATCAGTTTCGTTGATGCTTATAGTCGTTTTACCTGGCTTTATCTTATTAAACGCAAATCTGATGTGTTTGATATTGTTGTTCAGTTTCAAAAACATGTTGAACGTCTTCTCAAGCACAAAATTGTTCATGTTCAGTCCGATTGGGGGGGGGCGAATATCGCAACCTCGACTCCTTCTTTCAGTCGCTTGGGATAGCTCATCGTTTAGCATGTCCACATACACATCAACAGAATGGTTCTGTCGAACGTAAGCATCGTCACATTGTTGAAACTGGTCTTACTCTTTTGGCCCATGCATCAGTTCCGTTTCGATTCTGGAGTGATGCTCTCACCACTGCATGTTTTCTCATAAACCGTACTCCCACTCGTGTCTTGAATATGAAGACTCCCGTTGAGGTTCTCCTTAATGAACAACCTGATTATACCTTTTTTAAGGTCTTTGGGTGCGCTTGCTGGCCACATCTCCGCCCGTACAACAAGCGCAAGCTTGAGTTTCGCTCCAAAAAGTGTGTTTTTCTGGGCTATAGCTCTCTTCATAAAGGGTACAAATGTCTTCATGTTCCCACCAATCGTGTCTACATATCCCGGGATGTCGTGTTTGATGAGCATGTTTTTCCATTTGCCAAGCTTCCTGTGTCCACTGTTGAACCACCCTCCTTGCATTCATCCTCTGTTGCTGCTGACCAATTTGATGATATTGCATACTCTCCTATATTGTTGCCTAACCATGGTGCAGGCACTGGACGTGGGGCGCGCTTGGAAATTCTGGAGGCGCCAGTGGCTCACGACGATCATGGTGAGTTGCATGGCCTCGGCCCCCGTGCCCATGCACGTCCGGTCGATCTTCCCGCGACGCATGCTTCTACGCCCATGGACTCTGGGCCGGCCTCGCCGCTTCGGCCTGTCGCGACTACCGCACCAGAGGAGTCTGGGCCGGTCTCGCCTAGGCTGGTTTCCTCGCCATGCAGCCCGGTGGCCCCGTCGGCCTCGACACACCCGGCTCCTGAGCCGGCCTCGGTGCCATGCAGCCCGGTGGCCCCGTCGGCCTCGGCGCCCCTGGCCTCGCTGCGTTGCTCGCCGCCCTCGGTGCCTCTGGCTTCTGAGCCGGCCTCGCCACCTTGCTCGGTCACGCCGGCCTCGTCGCTTCCTCGGCCTTCCTCGCCGGTTACGCCTGGGCCAAGCTCACCGGTCTCCGGTGTGCCCTCACCGGCGCTCTCCGAGGTCTCTCCGTCGTCAGCCGAGCTGTCCTCGCCATCGTCGCCATCATCACCAGAGTCCTCTCCGGCTCCTGTACCTACTGTGCTCCCTCAGCGACCACATACACGGAGTCGCAGTGGCATCTTTCAGCCTAAACAGCGACATGATGGGACTGTTGCTTGGTTGGCTGCCTGTATGGCTGCTGCTCGTGCGGATCCTTCCTCTGAACCGCGCACGTATCAGGCTGCTTTGAGTCTACCTCATTGGCGAGAGGCTATGGAGCAGGAGTATCATGCTCTCCTTCGTAACAAGACATGGACTCTTGTTCCGCCACCACCCCGTGTTAATGTCATTGACTCCAAATGGGTTTTCAAAGTGAAGAAGCATTCAGATGGTTCTATTGAGCGCTACAAGGCGCGGCTGGTTGCTCGAGGTTTTCGGCAGCGTTATGGTCTTGATTATGAAGACACCTTCAGTCCAGTGGTTAAACCTACTACTATCAGGCTTCTTCTCTCTCTTGCAGTTACTCGGGGTTGGTCTCTTCGTCAGCTGGATGTGCAGAATGCTTTTCTCCATGGTGTTCTCGAAGAGGAGGTATATATGCGGCAGCCTCCAGGGTTCTCTGATCCCGATCGTCCTGATTATCTATGTCGGCTTACTAAAGCACTCTATGGTCTGAAGCAAGCTCCTCGTGCTTGGCATGCTCGTCTTGCGACGGCCCTTCGTGCTCATGGTTTTGCATCCTCAGCTGCTGACTCCTCGTTGTTTCTTCTTCAGAGGCCTGCAGTTACCATGTATCTGCTTGTTTATGTGGATGATATTATCCTTGTCAGTTCCTCTCAGTCGGCTGCTGATGCTCTTGTTCGGTCTCTTGGTGCTGATTTTGCGGTCAAAGATCTTGGGCGGCTTCACTACTTTCTTGGAGTTGAGGTTGCTTCTGTGTCCAGTGGTCTGATTATGACGCAAAAGAAGTACTCCTTGGATTTGTTACAGCGAGCTGGGATGCTTAAGTGCAAACCGACTACTACACCTATGTCTGCTACTGACAGGATTACTGCTGTTGCTGGTGATCTCCTGTCTTCTGCTGATGCGACACAGTACAGGAGTATTGTTGGTGGTTTGCAGTACCTGACTATCACACGTCCTGACATCTCTTTTGCAGTTAACAGAGTATGTCAGTATCTTCAGGCACCTCGTGATACTCATTGGTCTGCAGTGAAGCGCATCTTGCGCTACATTCGTTTCACGTTGTCCTATGGTTTGCACATTCGACCGAATCCCTCTGGGGTCATCTCGGCGTATTCTGATGCGGATTGGGCTGGCAGTCCAGATGACAGGCGATCCACGGGGGGCTATGCTGTGTTCTTTGGTTCTACTTTGATCGCCTGGAGTGCTCGGAAACAGGCTACTGTTTCACGTAGCAGTACTGAAGCTGAGTATAAGGCTGTGGCTAATGCAACTGCAGAAATTATCTGGATACAGTCTTTGCTTCAGGAGTTGGGAATATCTCAGTCACAGTCCCCTATTCTTTGGTGTGATAACATCGGTGCTACATACCTATCTGCTAATCCGGTATTCCATGCCCGAACGAAACACATTGAAGTGGACTATCATTTTGTACGGGAACGGGTATCTCAGAAGCAACTACAGATCAAGTTTATCTCTTCCAAGGATCAACTTGCGGACATCTTCACCAAGCCATTACCTCTTCCACAGTTTGAGACTTGTAGGCACAATCTTACCCTTCTAGATTCTTTAGGAAGTGGCTAAGATTGAGGGAGGGTGTTAGACTGTATAGTCTCTGTAGTTGTATACGTACATATACGTATGATGTAACTTGTACCCGTTTGTTATATATATGTGAGATAGGCCACCCCTAGAGGGTTGAGCCGGTTCCCCCAACTCTATTGTCTTACACGACGACATCACCAAAACCGCGACGATATGGATTGTACCGGACTGTGCCGTCCTTCAGAATCTTCAGACAAACAATGTTATTCTGGAGATGCGTGTGTGCACGCTCCACTGGAGGAGCCGCCGATAGTACTGGAGAAACCGGTGATGATGGAGGAGCGGCTTGCCGCGCCAGAGAGATCAACGGTGACAGAGAGATGCTAGCTGGGGGGCCTGGTGCAACAGGCACCTCGGCTGCGTGCACAAGTGCACGGCCAGTAGATGCATCAGACACTGGTACAGTTCGCTCGGGCGTCCCGAGCGTAGACAAAGCTGGCGATGATGGTTCGCTCGGCTGGGCCGAGTCCAGCCCACTCGGTGAAGACGCAGGGGAGCCCAGCAACAGGGGCGTGGCGCCGGCCGGTTGGCTGCATGGCGATGAGACATGCATGTAGTTCAATCGATGGATATTGATCGTCGCTGCTGGTCGCCTCGTGTCTGTTTCTGCAGGACAAAGTTCAGGGAACAAAAGTGACATATTATAATTTCGCATATTAGCATCCTGAACTACTGGCTCCGTGGATGGAAATGACACTGGTAGATTTAAAGGGGACAAACCAAGATGAACACCGGTGGCGAATGGAAAAATATTCTCATCGAACACAACATCACAAGAGATGTAGATCCGGCCGTTGGTTCTATCTAGGCACTTGTTTCCTTTGTGAAAAGGACTATAACCAAGAAAAACACATATCTTGGACCAAAACTCAAGTTTACGAGAGTTGATTTGTGAAGACTAGGCCAACATGCGCATCCAAAAATGCGAAGGAACGAATAGTCGGGGTGACATTGAGGAGGCGTTGCATGGGTGTGATGTTATGGAGGGTCATGCTAGGCATGCGATTAATAAGATAACATGCGGTAAGGAATGCTTCATCCCAGTAGCGAAGTGGAAGGGAGGAATGAGCGAGGAGGGCCTTGTCTCAACCAAATGACGATGCTTGCGCTCGGCTATACCGTTCTATTGTGAGGTGTAAGGACAAGACACGCGATGAGAAATACCAACTATTAGAACATTTCCCGTGTTTTGGGTGATGATGACAACTCTCCTTGTGTTATAATCATGTGTTTAGTTCTTCAGGTTATCTATGTTCAAGTTCGCATTGTTGAGTTATTCTCTCTGGAAGGAAAAGATCAAAGACGGAGTTGTCTGCATGTTTATTTCTTTGGTCATAGGTAACCCGTACTATCAAGAGGGAATCCACATCGGAAGGCATTGGGGGTGAATAATTGCACGTACACTCTTTTCGTCACCCCACATCATTCTGTTCCGTGTAGAGAGAGGTTCCCTACGGTCCTTCCTGGTGCAGTGGCTTCTCCTCAGCAGTTGTACCGCCCACTCGGGCGGTTGTACCACTGGTCTGTTGTCCGGTTCAACCACCGCCCTAGGGGTGATACCCTGGGGTTGCACATCCCAGGTTCTTACCAAGCTGTTGTACCGCTACCCAGGGCAGTGGTACCGCCCACCCAATGGAAGAACTCTGGGGGTGCACCTTGGGCGGTTGTACCGTCCGGGTACCGCTTGACCATCGGACTAGTTTCTGTGATGAGGCGGTACTTGGGCGGTGGTGGCCCAGTTGTTCCGGTTGTGCTCCGTACAACGGTACTACCGGGTGTCCTGAGTGGTTCTACCGCTTGGGACTTAGCCACCCCGTGCACCAGGAGCTAGCGGTTGTTCCAGATGCACTACCGCTCAACCACCGCCCATAGGGGTGACTCCCTTCTGTTTCAAGGAAGTTGTTGAGCGGTAGTGAAGCGGTTGGTCTGGTTGTTCTTAATAACCGGTACTACCGCTCTAGCGACCGGTTGTACCGCCTGTTAGGGTTTCAGCAGCTTCGCATCATTCCTGGTTGTACCGGGGAGAGGAGTGGTTGTACTGCTGCAGTGTAAAAACTGCTATAACGGTTGGATCTTAGGGTTTCCTATATAAAGGGGGTTCTTCCACCTAGCCTCGTTACCTCTTTCCTCTCTCTCTCTCCATCATTGATTCCCTTCAAGCTTTCTTGCCCGATCTCTCTCTCTAGCCACTTAAACTTGTTGATTTGCTAGGGATTGAAGGAGGAGAACTAGATCTACACTTCCACAAAAGGATATTCGATTCCCCCATACTTTCTTGTGTGGATTTTGTTACTCTTGGGTGTTTGAGTACCCTAGACGGTTCAGGTCACCTCGGAGCCATATTCCATTATGGTGAAGCTCCATAGTTTCGTTGGGAGCCTCCAATTAGGTTGTGGAGAGAGCCCCAACCTTGTTTGTAAAGGTTCGGTTGCCGCCTTCAAGGGCACCACTAGTGGAATCACAACATCTCACATTGTGTGAGGGCGCGAGGAGAATATGGTTGCCCTAGTGTCTTCTTGGGGAGCATTGTGCCTCCACACCGCTCCAACGGAGACGTACTTCCCCCAAAGGGAAGGAACTTCGGTAACACATCCTTGTCTCCGTCGGTTCCACTTGTGGTTATCTCTTACCTTTACTTTGTGCAAGTCATTATTGTGTTGTATACTTTGCTTGCACTTGTTGTTGTTTTGTTGTTAGCATCATATAGGTTGCTCACCTAGTTGCACATCTAGACAACCTATTTGTTGCTAAACCTAATTTTTTAAGAAAAGCTAAAAATTGGTAGTTGCCTATTCACCCCCCTCTAGTCAACCATATCGATCCTTTCAATTGGTATTAGAGCCTCGTCTCTTTATTAAGGGTTTCACCACCTGAAGAGTATGGTTGACACCATGGAGGAAGTGCCCGAGGCCGCGGAGTTGACTTCGATCACTCGAAACGACCTAAATGAAGCTATGGCTTCACTTAAGACGTCTATGATAGCCGAAGTCAAGTCCATGCTTAAAGAATTACTTGAGGGGATGAAATCCACTCCTGATCCCTTGCTTGTGGTTAAACCCACAAGCATCGGAGTCGGCAACTCCGCCAAGGAAGCGGCTAAAGGTACTCATGTTTCTTCCCCTCATGACAAGGATGGGACGGTAACCTTTGCCTCGGTTCCCCCTCCCCCAGTCTATGGAGGACCGGTCCCCACAATTCGCATAAATATTCATGGTCCTCCTCCCAAGCTTGTTAAGGGTGAATTTGCTAATTGGATCTTTCTCATTAAGGCTCATTTGAATCATTGCTCAACTAATCTTTGGGGAATCATTGAGCAAGGCTTCTACCCACATGATCCAAATAACTTCACCCTAAGAGAAGAAGTGGACAATCAATACAATCATTCCGCATTATTCCTACTTCAAGAAGCGGTTCCTCTCAAAGATCTAGCTCACCTACGACCGTTCACTCGCGCAAAGGATTGTTGGGAGCATATTGTCTCAATGTACAAGGGAAGCTCAAGCATCCAACGGTCCAACTTTGAAGTGGTCCTTGATGAGGCCGATGAATTTGTGATGCTTGAAGATGAGGATCTGCGTGATCTTTACCGAAGGGTGACTACTCTTGCAGTTGCTCTCCAAGACCATGGAAGTAAGGATATGGCACTTGGATCAATCGCAAGTTCCTCAAGGCCATCATGCCATTCAACAAGGCCATGTCCTCCATGATTCGTCAAAGGCCGGACTTTCACACCTTGACCTCAAGTGAAGTGTTGGATGAGTTTATTGCCATGAGCATCATGAAAAAACCCACCGACAATGCTCTTGCTTGTGTCCGTTCAAAGAAGAGCACTCCTACCCTTGCTTTCAAGGACAAGGCCATTCCGGATGAAGAAGAGGAAGAAGAAGAGGAGTGTGGCCCTGAGAACACCAAATATGCTTACCATGAGCACATGGCTCTTGCGTTAAGGTAATTTTGGAGCAACAAGAGGAATTGTAGACCCAACTTCAACAAGAAAAACTCAAGTGGGTCAAAGAAAAAGCAACATGTAAGAACTTACTACAATTGTGGCAATGTGAGTCACTTTGTAGTGGATTGCCCTTACGAGAAGAGGGAAGACAATGGTGGCAAACTCATTCGTAAAGATAAAGCCAAGTCCTTCACTATCAAGAACAACTTCACCAAGAAGACACCTCCAAAGGGCTTGGTGGCACATGAAGAGTACACCTCTGATGATGAGGAAGATACAAGTGGAGAAGGAATGACAATGGCAACCATTTCCATTGCTAAATCTTCTCCCTCTAAGGTTTCCCTCTTCGGTGCCCCCAACGAAAACACCATTTACAAGTGTCTCATGGCCAAAGGTATCAACAAGGTAACTCCTAACATCAAAACCACCATCATTACTACTCCTTCATTGTTAGATTGTGTTGATGATAGTGAGGTGGAGAAAGTTGATGAGAATGAGTTCACCAAGTTTGTGAACAAGCTCAAGGGTGAGACCAAGAAGCACTTTGTTGCTCTCTTGGAGCAACTTGGTGAGGCCAATGATATCATTGAGTCTCATGAGGATACTATCTCTAAGTTGGAGGAGCATAGTCGTGACTATGCCGATGAGATTGCGGATCTTTCCACTGCTCTAAAGGAAGAGCAAGATCTTCATTTGACTCTTGAGGAGTCACACACCGTTCATCATGCTAAATTGCAAAAAGATCTTGATCATGCTATTGTTCTTACTCGTGTGCTTAAATCCGAGAAAGTCAAACTTGGGGTTGGCCATGCTAGACTCTGAGTTTGATATACTTGACAAGGCTCACAAGGCCTTGAAGGGTCTTCATGATTCTCTCAAAGAGTCTCATGATCAACTCCAAGTGAAGCTAACCAAAGAGATTTCCGTGTGTCCTCCTTTCGTTCTAATTGATAATGCCCACGCTACTAACCCGTGTTGTGAGCATGTGCATATTGTGGAGGAAAACGCTAAGTTGAAAGAGCAACTTGAGAAGGGCCTTGTGACTTGCATACAAGGAGAGAAGAACCTCAACAACCTTTTGAGCAATCAAAAGGAAGTGATAACCCGCAAGTATACGGGATCAATTGTAGCCTCTTTCGACAAGTAAGAGTGTCGAACCCGACGAGGAGCTAAAGGTAGAACAAATATTCCCTCAAGTCCTATCTGCCACTGATACGACTCTACACGCGCTTAGTGTTTGCTTTACCTAGAACAAGTATGAAACTAGAAGTACTTTGTAGGTGTTGTTGGATAGGTTTGCAAGATAATAAAGAGCACGTAAATAAAAAGTAGGGGCTATTTAGATGAAGAAGCAATAAAGTAAATATAGTGAGTGTGGAAAAGTGGTGGTAGGAGTTGTGAAATTGTCCCTGAGCAATTGACTACGTTACTAGACCGGTAATCACTATTGCAATTCTATTTGACGGAGAGGCATAAGCTAACATACTTTCTCTTCTTGGATCATATGCACTTATGATTGGAACTCTAGCAAGCATTCGCAACTACTGAAGATCATTAAGGTAAAACCCAACCATAGCATTAAAGTATCAAGTCCCCTTTATCCCATACGCAAACAACCTACTTACTCGGGTTTGTGCTTCTGTCACTCATGCCACCCACCATAAGCAAATCATAAACATATTGCAAACCCTACAGCGGGAATCCCTCACGCTTGCGTGACACGGAGAGCACCATAGGACAACACCAATAATAAAACATGCAACTCAAACCAATCATAGCAATTCATCAATCACCGATAGGACAACGAAAATATACTCAGACATCATAGGATGGCAACTCATCATTGGATAATAATATGATGCATAAAACACCATGTTCAAGTAGAGGGTACAACGGGTTGCGGGAGAGTGGACCGCTGGATATAGATGGGGGCAGGTGATGGAGATGTTGGTGAAGATGGCGGAGGTGTTGGTGAAGATCGCGGTGATGATGATGGCCCCCGGCAGCGCTCCGGTGCCACTGGAAGCAAGGGGGAGAGAGCCCCCCTTCTTATTCTTCCTTGACCTTCTCCCTAGATGGGAGAAGGGTTTACCCTCTGGTCCTTGGCTCCCATGGCTTGGGAGGGGTGAGAGCCCCTCCGAGATTGGATCTGTCTCTCTATCTCTCTCTGTTTCCGCGTTCTTAGATTCTGCCCCTTCACCGTTTCTTTTATATCCGGAGATCCGTAACTCCGATTGGGGTGAATCTTTAGCCCAGATCTTTCTCATAAAATTAGCTTTCTTGCGGCAAAAGAAGAGCGTCAACCGCCTTATGGGGGACCCAGGAGAGTCCAGGGCGCACCTGCCTCCCTGGGGCGCGCCCCTATCTCCTAGCCCCCTCGGACACCGTCTCGCGTTGATTTTACTTCCCAAAAATCACAAATACTCCAAAATAATTATCCGTCCATTTTTATACTGTTTGGATTCCGTTTGATATGGGGTTTCTGCGAAACATAAAACATGCAACACACAGGAACTGGCACTGGATCAATATGTTAGTCCCAAAAAATAGTATAAAAAGTTGCCAAAAGTATATGAAAGTTGTAGAATATTGGCATGGAACAATAAAAAATTATAGATACGACGGAGACGTATCAGGAAGTTGTAGCAAAGGAAGAACATGGATTTTCACCCAAGTCAAAGAAGAAGAACAGAAACAAGACTAAGCAACCTCTCCCACTTAAGGAAACTTTTGTCAAGGCAGGTGAGGGTACTCATGAGAAGAAGAAGAACAATGAAGTGGGTGGTAATGCCAAGAGGGCAAAACTGCCCCTAACAACAAAGCCGGCGACTTTAACCCTTCTTATGTGTTGTGCCATGCTAGTGATGGGCATGTTTATGCTAAATTTGTTGGTTCTTACTATGAGGACATTGAATGGTCTATTTGGGTTCCTAAGACCCTTGTTGCTAACATCAAAGGACCCATTCAAGAATGGGTACCTAAATCCAAGCATTTATCTCTTGTAGGAGTTTGCTTTCGGTGGGGTGTCATGGTTGCTCAATAGTGGAGCAACAAATCATATGACCGGGAGCAAGGACTTGGTGGTGGATGTGCATCCAATTCCATCTATGCCCACCCATGTCCAATTTGGTGATGCCTCAACTTCTAAGGTATTGGGATTTGGCAAGGTGGTCATCTCTCAAGATTTAACTATTGAGAAAGTCATGCTTGTTGAGTCCCTTGCATACAATTTACTTTCTGTTCGTCAACTTGCATTATGGGCTTTGCAACATTTTTTGATCTTGATACCATGGCCCTTTTGTGGAGCAAGACTCTTAAAGTAGCCTTTGTTGGGCATGTCGAGAACGGTCTCTATGTGGTGAACTTTTCGGAGCGTCCACTAAGATCACGACTTGCCTATTGGCTAAAGTTGATGTGGGTTGGCTTTGGCATCACCTACTAGCCCATGTTAATATGAGATCTTTGCAAAGTCTCCTCAAAGGGGATCACGTCCATGGACTAACAAATGTGAGTTTTGCCAAAGACCGTGCTTGTATTGAAGGAAAGCTTCATGAAACGGCTCACCGTCCCACAACTATCATCTATTCAAAGAGGCCCTTGGAGCTCCTTCACATGGAGCTCTTTGGACCTCCATCCTTTGATAGTCTTGGTGGAAGAAAGTATTGCTTGGTGATTGTGGATGACTATTCAAGATATACATGGTATACTTCTTCAAGAGGAAGAGTGAGACTCAACAAACCATCATCAACTTTGCAAATGAATCTCAACATCAACATAATGCAAAGATCTTGATGATTAGAAGTGACAACGGCACCGAGTTCAAGAACTACACCTTGGATGAGTTTCTTAGTAATGAGGGGATCAAGCACCAATATGCCGCACCTTATACCCCTCAACAAAATGGTATGGCGAAAAGGAAGAACTAGACGTCGATGGATGCGGCAAGGACCATGATGACCCACAAGTATATGGGGTCAATTGTAGCCTTTTCGATAAGTAAGAGTGTCTAACCCAACGAGGAGCAGAAGGAAATGACAAGTGGTTTTCAGCAAGGTAATGTCTGCAAGGGCTAAAATTGTAAGTAGCAGAATAGTTTGATACCAAGATAATTTGTAACGAGCAAGTAATGATAGTATTAACAATAGTGCAGCAAGGTGGACCAATCCTTTTGAGGCAAAGGATAGGCCAAAATAGTTTCTTATGATAAGCAAAGTGTTCTTGAGGGTACACGGGAATTTCATCTAGTCACTTTCGTCATGTTGGCTTAAATCGTGTTCGGTACTTTGATAATTTAATATGTGGGTGGACCGGTGCTTAGGTGCTGTTCTTACTTGAACAAACATCCTACTTATGATTAACCCTCTCACAAGCATCCGCAACTACGAGAAAAGTATTAAGAATAAATTCTAACCATAGCATTAAACTTTTGGATCCAATTGGTCCCTTACGGAATAGCGCATAAACTAGGGTTTAAGCTTCTATCACTCTCGCAACCCACCATCTAATAACTACTCCACAATGCATTCCCTTAGGCCCAAATATGGTGAAGTGTCATGTAGTCGACGTTCACATGACACCACTAAGAGAATGGCAACATACATATCATCAATATATCGAACACATATCAAGTTCACATGATTACTTGCAACATGATTTCTCCCGTGACCTTAAGAACAAAAGTAACTACTCACAAATGATAAACATGCTCAAGATCAGAGGGGTATTAAATAGCATAATGGATCTGAACATATAATCTTCCACCAAATAAACCATATAGTAATCAACTACAAGATGTAATCAACACTACTAGTCACCCACAAGCACCAATCTATAGTTTTAGTACAAAGATTGAACACAAGAGATGAACTAGGGTTTGAGAGGAGTTGGTGTTGTTGAAGATGTTGATGAAGATAGGCCTCCCCAAGATGGGAGAGTTGTTGGTGATGATGATGACGATGATTTCCCCCTCCGGGAGGGAAGTTCCCCCAGCGCAATCGCTCCGCTAGAGGGCAAAAGTGCTCCTGCCCAAGTTCCGCCTCGAGGCGGCAGCGCTTTGTCCCGAAAGTCCTCTCCTGATTTTTTCTAGGTCAAAATGACTTATATACCAGAAGACGGGCATCAGAGGTGGGCCGAGGAAGGCAGCACCCACCAGGGTGCGCCTGGGCCTCCTGGCGCGCCTAGGTGGGTTGTGACCACCTGATGGCCCCCCTCTGGTACTTATTCTCTCCAATACTTCTTAAATATTCCACAAAAAATCCTCAGGAAGTTTCAGCTCATTTGGAGTTGTGCAGAATAGGTAGCTTGACGTAGCTTTTTCAGGTCCAGATTTCCAGCTGCCAGAATTCTCCCCCTTTGTGCATACCTTGCATATTATGAGAGAAAAGACATTATAATTACTCCAAAAAGCATTATTATACAATAAAACAACATAAATAACAGTAGGAAAACATGATGCAAAATGGACGTATCAACTCCCCCAAGCTTAGACCTCGCTTGTCCTTGAGCGAAAACCGAAATCAAAAAACATGTCCACATGCTTAGAGAGAGAGAGAGGTGTCGATAGAAAACAAAAATATGGACATAGCAGCATGTGACTTATTATAATAGCAACAAACTTCAACATAATACTTTTATCACAGAACTTTTATCATAGACTTCTCATGAACAAGTGACAATTCATGAAAACATCGAAGTATAAAGCAGAAACTCTATTGGAAACCAACAAACTATGTTCTCAGTCAACTTTGCAACTACAATTCATCATCTTTTCAGGAAGGGTCACGTATCGGAGCCTTTAGGCAAGTCCACATACTCAACCATCCTTTAGTCTTCTATGATTGCTAACACTCACCGCATACACATGAGCTAAACGTTTCAACCGGACACATAGAAAGATAGGGGCTTATAGTTTCGCCTCCCAACGCAATCACCTTGAGGGTGATGTCCACAGTAATAACTCATGCTACCCATATTAAACTGGATATATGCGCCTAGATCTTTCCTCACCACATGATGCTTGCCAAAGGAGAAAAATAAAAGGAATAGAGAGAAAAACTTTGACTCTTGCATAAAAGTAAATACATGAAAGTAAAAGATAGGCCCTTCACAGAGGGAAGCAGAGGTTGCCATGCGCTTTTTGTTTGTATGCTCAACCCCTTAGTGCAAGAGAACGTCACATTATATTGCCCATTGTGATGGAAACCTTTATTATGCAGTCTGTTGCTTTTATTCTTCACCATCACATGTTCGTACAACGCTCAATTTTCCCTTACACTAAATGATCTCACACTTTTAGAAGCAATTTTTATTGCCCTTTTTGCACCGATGACAACTTACTTGAAGGATCTTACTCAATCCATAGGTAGGTATGGTGGACTCTCAAACAAGATAGGTTTTAAGGGTTTTGGATGCACAAGTAGTATCTCTACTTAGTGGGAGTTTTTTGGCTAGCAAAGATAGGGGCAAGCACCACATGTTGAAAGATCTATGACAATATAACTTCTATGTGAATATGAACAAACATAAATCATTAATTTGTCTTCCTTGTCCAACGTCAAATTTTTTGGCATATAATATTTTGATGGGTGCTCACAATCATAAAAGATTTCCAGGATAGTATATTTATATGTGAATCTTCTCTTCCCTTATTAATTCTTTCATGAGTTGCATCATTGACCAATGCTATGTTTGTCAATCTACAATACAGTTTTCTACTTATACTTTTCCTTAAGTAATGTCATCACTTACCATAAGATTAGCATATGGTCCCTTTCTTTTATTTCCTTTCTTTTTATTGAAACAAGAGAATAAAGAAGGCAAACCTCAAACTAAACTTTATTATATATCTCGCACATGATTACAAGGATTGATCACTAAGCAAACTCACAAAAGAATGGATTGAACTAAACTTTTATTCATCTAAAAGCCACAACGTGATTTGTCAACTTCTATTTACCCTTCATAAGGACCCTTTTCATCGACTCCGCTCCAACTAAAGTGGGAGAGACAGACACCCGCTAGCCACCTTATGCAACTAGTGCATGTTACTCGGTGGAACCTGTCTCACGTAAGCATACGTGTAAGGTCGGTCCGGGCCGCTTCATCCCACAATACCGCTGAAGCAAAATAAGAATAGTAGTGGCAAGAAAGTTGACAACAACTACGCCCACAACAGATTTGTGTTCTACTCGTGCAAAGAGAACTACGCATAGAGCTAGCTCATGATGCCACTGTTGGGGAACGTTGCATAAAATAAAAATTTTCCTACGTTCACCAAGATCAATCTATGAGTTCATCTAGCAACGAGAGAGGGGAGTGCATCTACATATCCTTGTAGATCGCAAGCGGAAGCGTTCAAGAGAACGAGGTTGAGGGAGTCGTACTCATCGTGATCCAAATCACCGGAGATCCTAGCGCCGAACGGACGGCACCTCCGCGTTCAACACACGTATGGTCAGCGTGACGTCTCCTCCTTCTTGATCCAGCAAGGGGGAAGGAGAGGTTGATGAAGATCCAGCAGCACGATGGCGTGGTGGTGGATGCAGCAGGGATCCTGGCAGGGCTTCGCCAAGCGTCTGCCGGAGAGAGAGGTGTAGCAAGGGGAAGGGAGGCGCCAAGTGCAAGGGTGCGTCTTCCCTCCCTCCCCCCTCTATATATAGGGTCCCCAGGGGGGGGGGGCGGCCCTAGGAGATGGGATCTCCTAGGGGGGCGGCGGCCAAGGGGGGTGCCTTGCCCCCCAAGGCAAGTGGAGGCGCCCCCTTCCAGAGGGTTCCCAACCCTAGGCGCAGGGGGGCCCAAGGGGGGGTGCACCAGCCCACCAGGGGCTGGTTCCCCTCCCACTTCAGCCCATGGGGCCCTTCGGGATAGGTGGCCCCACCCGATGGACCCCCGAGACCCTTTCGGTGGACCTCCATCTTACAACTACAGAATTTGTCGGAGACTTCATATCTCTCGACCCGGGCGTGAGCTTGGAAAACCATTTTCAGCTCCTCGAACATCTCAGATGCTCCGTGTGCTCAAAACGCTTTTGGAGCCCCGGTTCTAAGCCGTAAAGCATGCTGCACTGAACGAGGGAGTAATCATCAGCACGTGTCTGCCAAACGTTCAAATCGTCTTGCAGTGCTGGGAGAGCAGGTGGGTCACCTAACGGTGCTTCAAGGACATATGCTTTCTTGGTAGCTATGAGGATGATCCTCAGGTTCCGGACCCAGTCCGTATAGTTGCTGCCATCATCTTTCAGCTTGGTTTTCTCTAGGAACGCGTTGAAGTTCATGTTGACATGAGCGTTGGCCATTTGATTTACAAGACATTTTTGCAAAGATTTTAGACTAAGTTCATGATAATTAAGTTCATCTAATCAAATTATTTAATGAACTCCCACTCAGATTAGACATCCCTCTAGTCATCTAAGTCTTACATGATCCGAGTTGACTAAGCCGTGTCCGATCATCACGTGAGACGGACCAGTCATCATCGGTGAACATCTCCATGTTGATCATATCTTCCATACGACTCATGTTCGACCTTTCGGTCTCTTGTGTTCCGAGGCCATATCCGTACATGCTAGGCTCGTCAAGTTAACCTAAGTGTTTTGCATGTGTAAATCTGTCTTACACCCGTTGTATGTGAACGTTAGAATCTATCACACCCGGTCATCACGTGGTGCTTCGAAACAACGAACTGTCGCAACGGTGCACAGTTAGGGGGAACACTTTCTTGAAATTATTATGAGGGATCATCTTATTTACTACCGTCATTCTAAGTAAACAAGATGCAAAAACATGATAAACATCACATGCAATCAAATAGTAGTGACATGATATGGCCAATATCATATAGCTCCTTCGATCTCCATCTTCGGGGCTCCATGATCATCTTCGTCACCGGCATGACACCATGATCTCCATCATCATGATCTCCATCATCATGATCTCCATCATCGTGTCTCCATGAAGTTGCTCGCCAACTATTACTTCTACTACTATAGCTAACGGTTTAGCAATAAAGTAAAGTAATTACATGGCGTTAAATCATTGATACACATGTCATACAATAATTAATACAACTCCTATAGCTCCTGCTGGTTGTCATACTCATCGACATGCAAGTCGTGATTCCTATTAGAAGAACATGATCTCATACATCACAATATATCATTCATCATTCATCACAACTTTTGGCCATATCACATCACAAAGCAATTGCTGCAAAAACAAGTTAGACGTCCTCTAATTGTTGTTGCATCTTTTACGTGGCTGCAATAGGGTTCTAGCAAGAACGTTTTCTTACCTACGAAAAACCCACAACGTGATTTGTCAACTTCTATTTACCCTTCATAAGGACCCTTTTCATTGAATCCGCTCCAACTAAAGTGGGAGAGACAAACACCCGCTCGCCACCTTATGCAACTAGTGCATGTTAGTCGGTGGAACCTGTCTCACGAAAGCGTACGTGTAAGGTCGGTCCGGGCCGCTTCATCCCACAATACCGCTGAAGCAAAATAAGACTAGTAGTGGCAAGAAAGTTGACAACATGTACGCCCACAACAGATTTGTGTTCTACTCGTGCAAAGAGAACTACGCATAGACCTTGCTCATGATGCCACTGTTGGGGAACGTTGCATAAAATAAAATTTTCCCTACATTCACCAAGATCAATCTATGAGTTCATCTAGCAACGAGAGAGGGGAGTGCATCTACATACCCTTGTAGATCGCGAGCGGAAGCGTTCAAGAGAACGAGGTTGAGGGAGTCGTACTCATCGTGATCCAAATCACCGGAGATCCTAGCGCCAAACGGACGGCACCTCCGCGTTTAACACACGTACGTTCAGCGTGACGTCTCCTCCTTCTTGATCCAGCAAGGGGGAAGGAGAGGTTGATGAAGATCCAGCAGCACGACGGCGTGGTGGTGGATGCAGCAGGGATCCCGGCAGGGCTTCGCCAAGAGTCTGTGGGAGAGAGAGGTGTAGCAAGGGGGAAGGGAGGCGCCAAGTGCAAGGGTGCGGCTGCCCTCCCTCCCCCCTCTATATATAGGGTCCCCAGGGGGGCTCCGGCCCTAGGAGATGGGATCTCCTAGGGGGGGCGGCGGCCAAGGGGGGTGCCTTGCCCCCCAAGGCAAGTGGAGGCGCCCCCTCCCCTAGGGTTCCCAACCCTAGGCGCAGGGGGCCCAAGGGGGGGGGGGCGCACCAGCCCACCAGGGGCTGGTTCCCCTCCCACTTCAGCCCATGGGGCCCCCCGGGGTAGGTGGCCCCACCCGGTGGACCCCCGGGACCCTTCCGGTGGTCCCCGTACAATACCGGTGACCCCCAAAACTTTCTCGATGGCCGAAACTCGACTTCCCATATATAATTCTTTACCTCCAGAACATTCCAGAACTCCTCGTGACGTCCGGGATCTCATCTGGGACTCTGAACAACTTTCGGTTTGCTGCATACTAATATCTCTACAACCCTAGCATCACCAAACCTTAAGTGTGTAGACCCTACGGGTTCGGGAGACACGTAGACATGACCAAGACGGCTCTCCGGTCAATAACCAACAGCAGGATCTGGATACCCATGTTGGCTCCCACATGCTCCTCGATGATCTCATCGGATGAACCACGATGTCGAGGATTCAAGCAACCCCGTATACAATTCCCTTTGTCAATCGGTATGTTACTTGCCCGAGATTCGATCGTCGGTATCCCTATACCTCGTTCAATCTCGTTACCGGCAAGTCACTTTACTCGTACCATAATGCATGATCCCGTGACCAGACACTTGGTCACTTTGAGCTTGTTATGATGATGCATTACCGACTGGGCCCAGAGATACCTGTCCGTCATACGGACTGACAAATCCCAGTCTCGACCCGTGTCAACCCAACAGACACTTTCGGAGATACCCGCAGTACACCTTTATAGTCACCCAGTTACGTTGTGATGTTTGGTCCACCCAAAGCACTCCTACGGTATCCGGGAGTTACACAATCTCATGGTCTAAGGAAAAGATACTTGACATTAGAAAAGCTCTAGCAAACGAACTACACGATCTTGTGCTATGCTTAGGATTGGGTCTTGTCCATCACATCATTCTCCTAATGATGTGATCTCGTTATCAATGACAGCCAATGTCCATAGTCAGGAAACCATGACTATCTGTTGATTAACGAGCTAGTCAACTAGAGGCTCACTAGGGACATGTTGTGGTCTATGTATTCACACGTGTATTACGATTTCCGGATAATGCAATTATAGCATGAATAAAAGACAATTATCATGAACAAGGAAATATAATAATAATCCTTTTATTATTGCCTCTAGGGCATATTTCCAACAGTCTCCCACTTGCACTAGAGTCAATAATCTAGTTACATTGTGATGAATCGAACACCCATAGAGTTCTGGTGTTGATCATGTTTTGCTCGCGGAAGAGGTTTAGTCAACGAATCTGCGACATTCAGATCCGTATGTACTTTGCAAATATCTGTGTCTCCATCTTGAACATTTTCACGGATGGAGTTGAAACGACGCTTGATGTGCCTGGTCTTCTTGTGAAACCTGGGCTCCTTGGCAAGGGAAATAGCTCCAGTGTTGTCACAGAAGAGAGTGATCGGCCCCGACGCATTGGGTATGACTCCTAGGTCAGTGATGAACTCCTTCATCCATGTTGCTTCATGCGCTGCCTCCGAGGCTGCCATGTACTCCGCTTCACATGTAGATCCCGCCATGATGCTCTACTTGCAACTGCACCAGCTTACTGCTCCACGATTCAACATATACACGTATCCAGTTTGTGACTTAGAGTCATCCAGATCTGTGTCGAAGCTAGCGTCGACGTAACCCTTTATGACGAGCTCTTCGTCACCTCCATACACGAGAAACATGTCCTTTGTCCTTTTCAGGTACTTCAGGATATTCTTGACCGCTGTCCATTGTTCCTTGTCGGGATTACTTTGGTACCTTCCTACCAAACTTACGGCAAGGTTTACATCAGGTCTGGTACACAACATGGCATACATAATAGATCCTATGGCTGAGGCATAGTGGATGACACTCATCACTTGTTTATCTTCTGCCGTGGTCGGGCATTGAGCTGAGCTCAATCTCACACCTTGCAATACAGGCAAGAACCCATTCTTGGACTGATCCATATTGAACTTCTTCAATATCTTATCAAGGTATGTGCTTTGTGAAAGACCTATGAGGCGTCTCGATCTATCCCTATAGATCTTGATGCCTAATATGTAAGCAACTTCTCCAAGGTCCTTCATTGAAAAACACTTATTCAAGTAGGCCTTAATGCTGTCCAAAAGTTCTATATCATTTCCCATCAAAAGTATGTCATCTACATATAATATGAGAAATGCTACAGAGCTCCCACTCACTTTCTTGTAAACGCAGGCTTCTCCATAATTCTGCATAAACCCAAACGCTTTGATCATCTCATCAAAGCGAATGTTCCAACTCCGAGATGCTTGCACCAGCCCATAAATGGATCGCTAGAGCTTGCACACCTTGTTAGCATTCTTAGGATCGACAAAACCTTCCGGCTGCATCATATACAGTTCTTCCTTAAGATGTCCGTTAAGGAATGCCATTTTGACGTCCATCTGCCATATCTCATAATCATAGTATGCGGCAATTGGTAACATGATTCAGACGGACTTTAGCTTTGCTACGGGAGAGAATGTCTCATCATAGTCAACCCCTTGAACTTGTAGATAACCCTTAGCGAAAAGTCGAGCTTTATAGATGGTAACATTACCATCCGCGTCCGTCTTCTTCTTAAAGATCCATTTGTTTTCTATCGCTCGCCGATCATCGGGCAAGTCTGTCAAAGTCCATACTTCGTTTTCATACATGGATCCTATCTTGGATTGCATGGCTTCAAGCCATTTGTTGGAATCTGGGCCTGCCATCGCTTCTTCATAATTTGAAGGTTCACCGTTGTTTAACAACATGATTTCCAGGACAGGGTTGCCATACCACTCTGGTGTGGAACGTGTCCTCGTGGACCTACGAAGTTTAGTAGTAACTTGATCCGAAGTACCTTGATCATTGACTTCCTCTTCAGTTGGTGCTGGCACCACAGGAACATCTTCCTGAGCTGCGCTACTCACCGGTTCAAGAGGTAGTACTTCATCAAGCTCTACTTTCCTCCCACTTAGTTCTTTCGAGAGAAACTCTTTCTCCAGAAAGGACCCGTTCTTGGCAACGAAGATCTTGCCCTTGGATCTTAAGTAGAAGGTATACCCAATGGTTTCCTTAGGGTATCCTATGAAGACGCATTTTTCCGACTTGGGTTCGAGCTTTTCAGGTTGAAGTTTCTTGACATAAGCATCGCATCCCCAAACTTTTAGAAATGACAGCTTAGTTTTCTTCCCAAACCATAATTCATACGGTGTCATCTCAACGGATTTAGACGGAGCCCTATTTAAAGTGAATGTAGCTGTCTCTAGAGCGTATTCCCAAAATGATAGCGGTAAATCGGTAAGAGACATCATAGATCACACCATATCCAATAGAGTGCAATTACGACATTCGGACACACTGTTACGCTGAGGTGTTCTAGGCGGCGTGAGTTGTAAAACGATTCCACATTTCCTTAAGTGTGTACCAAATTCATGACTTAAATATTCTCCTCCATGATCTGATCATAAGAACTTTATCTTTCGGTCACGTTGATTCTCTACCTCATTCTAAAATTCCTTGAACTTTTCAAAGGTCTCAGACTTGTGTTTCATCAAGTAGACATACCCATATCTACTCAAGTCATCAGTGAGAGTGAGAACATAACGGTATCCTCTGCGAGCCTCAATGCTCATTGGACCGCACACATCGGTATGTATGATTTCCAATAAGTTGGTTGCTCGCTCCATTGCTCCGGAGAATGGAGTCTTGGTCATTTTGCCCATGAGGCATGGTTCGCATGTGTCAAATGATTCATAATCAAGAGACTCTAAAAGTCCATCAGCATGGAGCTTCTTCATGCGCTTGACACCAATGTGACCAAGGCGGCAGTGCCACAAGTATGTGGGACTATCGTTATCAACTTTACATCTTTTGGTATTCACACTATGAATATGTGTAACATTATTCGAGATTCATTAAGAATAAACCATTGACCATCAGGGCATGACCATAAAACATATCTCTCATATAAATAGAACAACCATTATTCTCAGATTTAAATGAGTAGCCATCTCGTATTAAACGAGATCCAGATACAATGTTCATGCTCAAACTTGGTACTAAATAACAATTATTGAGGTTTAAAACTAATCCCGTAGGTAAATGCAGAGGTAGCGTGCCGACGGCGATCACATCGACCTTGGAACCATTCCCGACGCGCATCGTCACCTCGTCTTTCGCCAGTCTCCGCTTATTCCGCAGCTCCTGCTTTTAGTTACAAATATGAGCAACGGCACCGGTATCAAATACCCAGGAGCTACTACGAGTACAGGTAAGGTACACATCAATTACATGTATATCACATATACCTTTAGTGTTGCCGGCCTTCTTGTCCGCTAAGTATTTGAGGCAGTTCCGTTTCCAGTGACCCTTCCCTTTGCAATAAAAGCACTCAGTTTCAGGCTTGGGTCCATTCTTTGACTTCTTCCCGGCAACTGGCTTACCGGGCGCGGCAACATCCTTGCCGTCCTTCTTGAAGTTCTTCTTACCCTTGCCTTTCTTGAACTTGGTGGTTTTATTGACCATCAACACTTGATGTTCCTTTTTGATTTCTACCTCTGTTGACTTCAGCATTGAAAATACTTCAGGAATAGTTTTCACCATCCCTTGCATATTGTAGTTCATCACAAAGCTCTTGTAGCTCGGTGGGAGCGACTGAAGGATTCTGTCAATGACCGCCTCGTCCGGGCGGTTAATGTCCAGCTGGGACAGGCGGTTGTGCAACCCAGACATTTTGAGTATGTGCTCACTGACAGAACTATTTTCCTCCATCTTACAACTATAGAACTTGTCAGAGACTTCATATCTCTCGACTCGGGCGTGAGCTTGGAAAACCATTTTCAGCTCCTCGAACATCTCATATGCTCTGTGTTGCTCAAAACACTATTGGAGCCCCGGTTCTAAGCTGTAAAGCATGCCGCACTAAACGAGGGAGTAATCATCAGCACGTGTCTGCCAAACGTTCAAATCGTCTGGCAGTGCTGGGAGAGCAGGTGGGTCACCTAACGGTGCTTCAAGGACATATACTTTCTTGGCAGCTATGAGGATGATCCTCAGGTTCCGGACCCAGTCCGTATAGTTGCTGCCATCATCTTTCAGCTTGGTTTTCTCTAGGAACGCGTTGAAGTTCATGTTGACATGAGCGTTGGCCATTTGATCTACAAGACATTTTTGCAAAGATTTTAGACTAAGTTCATGATAATTAAGTTCATCTAATCAAATTATTTAATGAACTCCCACTCAGATTAGACATCCCTCTAGTCATCTAAGTGTTACATGATCCGAGTCGACTAGGCCGTGTCCGATCATCACGTGAGACGGACCAATCATCATCGGTGAACATCTCCATGTTGATCATATCTTCCATACGACTCATGTTCGACCTTTCGGTCTCTTGTGTTCCAAGACCATGTCCGTACATGCTAGGCTCGTCAAGTTAACCTAAGTGTTTTGCATGTGTAAATCTGTCTTACACCCATTGTATGTGAACGTTAGAATCTATCACACCCGATCATCACGTGGTGCTTCGAAACAACGAACTGTCACAACGGCGCACAATTAGGGGGAACACTTTCTTGAAATTATTATGAGGGATCATCTTATTTACTACCGTCATTCAAAGTAAACAAGATGCAAAAACATGATAAACATCACATGCAATCAAATAGTAGTGACATGATATGACCAATATCATATAGCTCCTTTGATCTCCATCTTCGGGGCTCCATGATCATCTTCGTCAACGGCATGACACCATGATCTCCATCATCATGATCTCCATCATCGTGTCTCCATGAAGTTGCTCGCCAACTATTACTTCTACTACTATAGCTAATGGTTTAGCAATAAAGTAAAGTAATTACATGGTGTTAAATCATTGACACACATGTCATACAATAATTAAGACAACTCCTATGGCTCCTGCCGGTTGTCATACTCATCGACATGCAAGTCGTGATTCCTATTAGAAGAACATGATCTCATACATCACAATATATCATTCATCATTCATCACAACTTTTGGCCATATCACATCACAAAGCAATTGCTGCAAAAACAAGTTAGACATCCTCTAATTGTTGTTGCATCTTTTACGTGGCTGCAAGGGGGGTGGCGGCCAAGGGGGGTGCCTTGCCCCCCAAGGCAAGTGGAGGTGCCCCCTCCCCTAGGGTTCCCAACCCTAGGAGCAGGGGGGCCCAAGGGGGGGGGGGCGCACCAGCCCACCAGAGGCTGGTTCCCCTCCCACTTCAGCCCATGGGGCCCTCCGGGATAGGTGGCCCCACCCGGTGGACCCCCGGGACCCTTCCGGTGGTCCCGGTACAATACCGGTGACCCCTGAAACTTTCTCGACAGCCGAAACTCGACTTCCCATATATAATTCTTTACCTCCGGACCATTCCGGAACTCCTCGTGACATCCGGGATCTCATCCGGGACTCCGAACAACTTTCGGTTTGCTGCATACTAATATCTCTACAACCCTAGCGTCAGCAAACCTTAAGTGTGTAGACCCTATGGGTTCGGGAGACACGTAGACATGACCGAGACGGCTCTCCGGTCAATAACCAACAACGGGATCTGGATACCCATGTTGGCTCCCACATGCTCCTCGATGATCTCATCGGATGAACCACGATGTCGAGGATTCAAGCAACCCCGTATACAATTCCCTTTGTCAATCGATATGTTACTTGCCCGAGATTCGATCGTCAGTATCCCAATACCTCGTTCAATCTCGTTACCGGCAAGTCACTTTACTCGTACCGTCATGCATGATCCCGTGACCAGACACTTGGTCACTTTGAGCTCGTTATGATGATGCATTACCGAGTGGGCCCAGAGATACCTCTCCGTCATACGGAGTGACAAATCCCAGTCTCGATCCGTGTCAACCCAACAAACACTTTCGGAGATACCTGTAGTACACCTTTATAGTCACCCAGTTACGTTGTGACGTTTGGTACACCCAAAGCACTCCTACGGTATCTGGGAGTTACACGATCTCATGGTCTAAGGAAAAGATACTTGACATTGGAAAAGCTCTAGCAAACGAACTACACGATCTTGTGCTATGCTTAGGATTGGGTCTTGTCCATCACATCATTCTCCTAATGATGTGATCTCGTTATCAATGACATCCAATGTCCATAGTCAGGAAACCATGACTATCCGTTGATTAACGAGCTAGTCAACTAGAGGCTCACTAGGGACATGTTGTGGTCTATGTATTCATACGTGTATTACGATTTCCGGATAATACAATTATAGCATGAATAAAAGACAATTATCATGAACAAGGAAATATAATAATAATCATTTTATTATTGCCTCTAGGGCATATTTCCAACGAAGTGCCCATACCCGATACTTAGTTTTCTTTTGGTGGTGAAGAAGGAGATTGCGGTGAAGAAGTAGAGGGTTTCTTGTCCTCGGGTTTCCATGGCAGAGGATCACCATCATAAGAGGAGGAGTGAGTCTCCCGGATCCTGCAACTGGCAGCCAAACTCATGCCTTTAAACCTTGCCTCATATTCAAAGACTTGGCTTTGAAGGTCGTGGATCTGGCTATGGAGGAAGTTGATTTGTTCGTTGAAGGAGAAGATGATGTCCTTTCTGGACTTGCCATCCACCTTGAGATCACGGGTGTAGTCTGCGATCATGAGGTGATTGGCATTAAGTCCACGTTCCACCATCCCCTTGCACCTGAAGATGTCCTGCTCCATAGCTTCAAGCCTGGCCTCCATGGATCTAGTCCCCTTGGGTCCTTGCACATCGCGGATGTGCAGCACCCCATCGCGCATCTGGATAGCTTGAGGGTGCTGCATCACCTCCCGCAGATATGGTTGATGATGTTGTTGAAGAACTTGTCCTTGGAGGAGCTTGAAGCGGCCATGATGGATTGGATCTGACAGAAAACAGCAAGAACAGAAAACAGGAGATTTCTCCGCGATACGGAGGTCAACAGGTTTGGGAGGTATATATAGATTTTTTATCCTGGGGAACAAGCAGAACGAAAGAAAAACGGAGTACAAAAGTACCCGAGGTGGGCACAACCTGCCTGGCGCGCCCTGGTGTATCGTGCCCACCAGGGTCACTTTCCTGGAAGTTTCTTATTTTCCTAATTTTTTAAATATTACAAAACTAACAAAAAATACTTTTGCGGATTTTTTGGAGTACGTTTACTTACCGTATCATGTCCTCCCTTTTTTCATGATTCTGGAGTGTTCCGGAAGGTTTCCTTTATGTCTTCTTCCGCTGTCAAAGTTTGTATAATATTGCTTTCAACATTAATGAGTGTACCTGAGATATAGTGCTTTATTCGTTGCCCATTGACAACCTTCAGGTTAGTGCCTTCGGCATTATTTATTTTGGTAGCTCCGGACTGATAGACCTCCTCGATGACATATGGTCCTTCCCATTTGGAGAAGAGTTTTCCTGCAAAGAATCTGAAACGAGAGTTGTACAAAGAACGTATTCTCCAACTTTGAACTCACACTTTTGGATTCTTTTGTCATGCCATCTTTTAACTTTTTCTTTGAATAACTTTGCATTTTCATAAGCCCGGGTTCTCCATTCATCTAATGAGCTAATATTGATAACCCACAAGTATAGGGGATCACAACAGTTTTTGAGGGTAGAGTATTCAACCAATTTATTGATTCGACACAAAGGGAGCCAAAGAATATTCTCAAGTATTAGCAGTTGAGTTGTCAATTCAACCACACCTGGATAACTTAATATCTGCAACAAAGTATTTAGTAGCAAAGTAGTATGGAAGTAACGGTAACGGTAGCAAAAGTAACAGTAGCAGTTTTGTAGTAATTGTAACAGTGGCAACGGTAAAGTAACTAAGCAAAGAGCAATATGTGAAAAGCTCATAGGCATTGTATCAGTGATGGACAATTATGTCAGATGCGATTCCTCACGCAATAGTTGTAACATAGGGTGACACAGAACTAGCTCCAGTTCATCAATGTAATGTAGGCATGTATTCCGAACATAGTCATACATGCTTATGGAAAAGAACTTGCATGACATCTTTTGTCCTACCCTCCCGTGGCAGGGGGGTCCTATTGGAAACTAAAGGATATTAAGGCCTCCTTTTAATAGAGTACCGGACCAAAGCATTAACACTTAGTGAATACATGAACTCCTCAAACTACGGTCATCACCGGGAGTGGTCCCGATTGTTGTCACTTCGGGGTTGCCGAATCGTAACACATAGTAGGTGACTATTGACTTGCAAGATAGGATCAAGAACTCACATATATTCATGAAACATAATAGGTTCAGATCTGAAATCATGGCACTCGGGCCCTAGTGACAAGCATTAAGCATAGCAAAGTCATAGCAACATCAATCTTAGAACATGATGGATACTAGGGATCAAACCCTAACAAAACTAAATCGATTACATGGTAAATCTCATCCAACCCATCACCGTCCAGCAATCCTACGATGGAATTACTCACGCACGGTGGTGAGCATGATGAAATTGGTGATGGAGGATGGTTGATGATGACGACGGTGACGGATTCCCCTCTCCGGAGCACCGAACAGACTCCAGATCAGCCCTCCCGAAAGAGATTAGGACTTGGCGGTGGCTCCATATCGTAAAACGCGATGAATCCTTCTCTCTGATTTTTTCCTCCCCAAATGTGAATATATAGAGTTGGAGTTGAGGTCGGTGGAGCTCTAGGGGGCCCACGTGGCAGGGGGTGCGCCCAGGGGGTAGGGCGCGCCCCCACCCTCGTGGACAGGGTGTGGGCCCCCACCCTCGTGCACAAAGTATTTTTTATTAATTCCAAAAGTATGGTTTGCATCTTGAAGTTTTTTTGTGTGCTTGTTATCTTTGTGAACTACTTCTTCTCATCTTCTTTTCTGTTTCATCTTGCCCTTTCCATCTAAAACATCATCAAGTGCAACGCCCCATCACAAGCTTCTTCCTTTCAATTCTCACCCATTTATTGCAAGTGGCATTTTTCTGTCCCAGTAAAATGTTCACTTACTTTCTGTAAATCTTAAACCATGCCAACTACCTCTTTGTCAAATTTCATCTATTTTAAAGTTGTTTTGGTTGGGCTAAGAATTTACTCAAGTTTGAATCAAATTCAAACTTGTTTAAATTTTCTGTCTCTAAAAGTTGCCAAACCAATTTTATTAAATCTTGCATGTTCCTAGGAGCATGAGGATATTCTTACATCTTCCAAATTCTTTCCCTAGATCCACCTTCTTTTCTTTTTCTAAAATTTGTTTATTATAAAACAAGAGAAAAGGGAACTACCTTTTCCTTATCTGGGCGCTGCACTTGGGCCTTCCCCTCACCTATAGCCAGCCGCAGTAACCCATCTCCCCAGCCCACCTGCACTCACCTTTCAGCCCAGCCAAGCCCACCAGCACCTTTCCCCTGTTCATCGTCTTCACCTTGTATGACAGGTCATCCAGAATGTCCACGTCGAACTCCTGAGTGATTTGATGTCCGGAGAGCTCCCCTAGGCCCTTATATAACATCCCTCGGTGCCCTAGTCTTCATCCTCCCTCCATTTCACCCTTCTCTTCCTCCTGCCGCCGCCAGGTAAGGCACCAAGCTTCACGCCGACGCCATGGCCAAGAAAAGGCCAAGCTCCTCCCCGACTTGACCAACTCAGCCCGTCCTTCTTCTTCCGCGGGGAGCAACGCCCGCGTCTCCATCTTCTTCCTCGACCTCGCAAGCATCCATTCGAGCCTGGATCGACCTCCTCCTCGACGTCTTCTTCGACTACAAGCAGGCCAGGAGCCAGATGGGGACAGGGGTGACGCGATCGTCATCTTCCATGACGTCCTCTTCTTCCTCTACTTCGTCTTCTTCTCGTGCGACCGATCTGCATCCCCTTCAATTCTGGCCGTCTCCAACCACCTCTCGTCAATCCAGGCGCACCGCGTGCCTGTGGTGAGCACACTCTTCCCACGCACCCTTTTTTCCCCTTGTTTCCTCCCTGTCTTGCATGTGTCGACCGGAACCCAAGGCACTTCGGCCATGGCATGGTCTCCGGTGAAGTTTCGGTGACCCTCTGCCCGGGTGTTGGCAGTTTTAGGCCCGTAGGGTCTTGTAGATGCGTTCTAGTTCGAGGATCCTCTCGTTTGCCTGCTCTAGCCGATCCACCGTAGCAGGCCGAGGCGCACCACCACGGAACCCCGTTGTCGGGGAGGAATCCGTCCAGTTCCTGTTGCATGCTTGGTTCGAATGGGTTTGCCCCATTGCGTGGCTTCCATCCGCGCCCTCCGTCGCGTGTTTTGGTTGCCGGAACAGCTCTGACGAGCTCCTTTGCCATCCTATGACCCTAGCGCTGGCACTTCCTCTGTTCTGCTCTTGCCTGAGCTTGTTCTCGAGCCCTTGCTCATGCCGTTGCTCTGCTGCTCGCACAACCGCACCCACATAGGTTTCTGCACGCCCGCTGCTGTCCTGTAGCGTCGATGCCTGCTGCTTTGCTCACTTGCGTCGCCGGCGAGCATCACCGTGAGCCATGGCTCCAAAAGCTCGACCTTCTGTAGTTGGCTCAAGTAAAATGGCGTCATCATTTCTTCATGAAGTCAGGCACAACCGAGTTGGCTAGCACAGCTGACATTCTGGGCCGATGCACTGCGTTGCTTCTGGCCCAAGTATGTTTTTTTCCTGCTTTGTTGGTCTATCATTTTCCAGTGCATGCATAAGTATAGAAAATGCCATCATTTTAAAATGCTCATAACTAAATGTCCATGCATCCAAATAAAACATGTTATATATGTAAAATGCTCAGATTTTCATGTACTTTCATAATCTGCATCTTTCATCCATGTTTGAAATGTTTAAATTTATGTTTGCATTTAATTTGTATAATGACATGCTAAAATGGTTTATTTCATAACTAAATAACCGTGACTTCGAATTAAATAAACTTTATATGTAAATGGGGTAGAAAATGCATAGTTTAACATGGTAGCATTACTTGGCATGTCTAACAACTCTAAAATAGTGTATAGGGTAGAACAATAGAAAATTGGAAATATGACATGAGGATTTTCTGGAATTGTTGTTTGTTATTTCTGGCCTCATTTAAATTGCCTAGATAGGTAGTTTTGTTGTGCATCAACTCTTTCCATGTTAACCAACATTTAATCTTGTCATGCATCATACTTGATTGTGCATCATGCCATGTTTATGTGTTGTGTGTTTACCTTGTTGTTTGCTTCTTTCCGGTTGTGCTTCTTCTCGATAGTTCCTGTTTCATTGCGATCATGAGGATTCGTTTGTCTACGCTTGGTTCGTCTATGCCCGTTCGTCTTCTTCATGGACTCATTCTTCTTCCTAGCGGGATTTCAGGCAAGATGACCGTCACCCTGGATCTCACTACTATCATTGCTATGCTAGTTGTTTTGATGCTATCGCTATGTCGCGCTTCCTACCACTTGTTTATCAAGCCTCCCAAATTGCCATGTTAGCCTCTAACCTTTTTCACCCTTCCTAGCAAACCGTTGTTCGGCTATGTTATTGCTTTTGCTCAGCCCCTCTTATAGCGTTGTTAGTTGCAGGTGAAGTTGAAGATTGCTCCATGTTGGAACATGATTATGTTGGGATATCACAATATCTCTTATTTAATTAATGCATCTATATACCTGGTAAAGGGTGAAAGGCTCAACCTTATGCCTAGTGTTTTGTTCCACTCTTGCCACCTTAGTTTTTGTCATACCGGTGTTATGTTCCTTGATTTTGCGTTCCTTACGCGGTTGGGTTTATGGGAACCCCTTGACAGTTCGCTTTGAATAAAACTCCTCCAGCAAGGCCCAACATTGGTTTTACCATTTTCCTAATAACAACTAAAACTTAAATATGGGATTTTCTTCGGACCCCTAGTATTTTTAATCAACCCCCGGCCCAGTGCTCCTCTGAGTGTTGATCCAAACTAGAGCACTATGCGGGGCTGCCCTGGGGCAACCTGGGTTATTTTGGCACCTGTACGCGTAGCTCATCCGTGGTGCCCTGAGAACGAGATACGTGCGGCTCCTATACGGATTTGTCGGCACACCGGGAGGTCTTACTGGTCTTGTTCTACCATTGCCGAAATGTTTTGTAACCGGGATTCCGAGTCTGATCGTGTCTTTCTGGGAGAAGGAATACCCTTCATTGATCGTGAGAGCTTGTGATGGGCTAAGTTGGGACACCCCTGTAGGGTATAAACTTTCGAAAGCCGTGCCCGCGGTTACGTGGTAGATGGGAATTTGTTAATATCCGGTTGTAGAGAACTTGACACTTGACTTAATTAAAATGCATCAACCACATGTGCAGCCGTGATGGTCTCTTTTCGGCGGAGTCCGGGAAGTGAACATGGTTTGGGTTATGTATGAACGTAAGTAGTTTCAGGATCACTTCTTGATCACTTCTAGGTTCTCGACCGTTGTGTTGCTTCTCTTCTCTCTCTTATTTGCGTATCTTAGCCACGATATATGCTTAGTCGCTGCTGCAACCTCACCACTTATCCTTTCCATACCCATTAAGCTTTGCTAGTCTTAATACCCATGGTAATGGGATTGCTGAGTCCTCATGGCTCACAGATTACTACAACAACAGTTGCAGGTACAGGTATTGCGATGATCATGATGCGAGAGCGATGTTACTTGTTTTGGAGTCCTTCTTCTGCTTCTTCTTCGATCAGGGGATAGGTTCCAGGTCGGCAGCCTGGGCTAGCAGGGTGGATGTCATTTGAGTTTCTGTTTGTGTTTCATCCATAGTCGGATGTTGATCTTATGTATGAGGTTGTCGTATTCGTGTGGAATTGTATGCCTCTTGTATGTATCCCCAACTATTATGTATGGTATGATGTAATGATATCCACCTTGCAAAAGCGTCTCCAATATGCGCTTCTATCCTTGGTGGGACCTTCGAGTTCCTTTAGGATAGGGTCGCATATTGGGCGTGACACAAAAATAATGGGACAAAAGTCATCTTGTGGGGAGCTAAGAACAAGAAAATCAGTAGGGTATTTTATTTTCCCACACAAGACTTCAACATCTCTAAGAATCCCAATTGGTGATATAGTATATCTATTAGCAAGTTTAATAGTGACATCTATGCCTTCTATTTCAGCAGGTGTTATTTCATCTTTAACTTCTTGATATAAGGAAAAAGGAATAGCACTCACACTAGCACCTATGTCACATAACCCATGATAACAGCGATCTCCTATCTTAACTAAGACAACAGGCATGCCAACGACTAGTCTATGTTTATCTTTTCCTTCAGGTTTGGCAATTCTAGAAGCTTCACCATAGAAGTAAATAACATGCCATCAATATTATCAACTAAGAGATCTTTAACCATAGCAACACTAGGTTCAACTCTGATTTGTTCAGATGGTTTGGGTGTTCTAACATAACTTTGGTTAACCACAGTTGAAGCTTTAGCATGTTCTTTCATTCTAACAGGGAAAGGTGGTTTTTTAATATAAGCAGTGGGAACAACTGGATCAACATTGTAAATGATAGTTTTTTCTTTAGATTTACCGGTTCTTTATTTTCTTCTTTAATAGGTGGGTGATATTTAAACCACTTCTCCTTAGGGAGATCAACATGAGTAGCAAAAGATTCACGAAAGGAAGCTACTATCTCAGAGTCAAGTCCATATTTAGTGCTAAACTTTTGAAAAGCATCGATATTCATAAAAGATTTAACACAATAAAACTTAGGTTCAATACCTGACTCTTTACCTTCATCGAGTTCCAAATCTTCAGAGTTGTGTTTAATTCTTTCTAAAAGATCCCACCATAATTCAATACTCTTCTTCATAAAAGAACCAGTACAAGAAGTATCGAGCATGGTTTGATCATTACGAGAAAGTCGAGCATAAAAATTCTGAATAATAATTTGTCTTGAGAGCTCATGGTTGGGTATGAATATAACATTAACTTAAGACTCCCCAAAGCTAGAGAGATACTTTCTCCTTCACGAGGCCAAAAATTATATATGAAATTCCGATCACGATGAACTAGATGCATAGGATATTTTTTTGATGAAATTCCAATTTCAAACGATTCCAGTTCCAAGATCCAATATCATCGCATAGCCTATACCATGTCAATGCTTTTACCTTCAAAGATAAAGGGAAAACCATCTTCTTAGATTCATCTCTGGGAAAACCTGCAAGCTTAAACAATCCACAAATTTCATCCACATATATCAAGTGCAAATCAGGATGTTTGGTTCCATCTCCTGCATAAGGATTAGCTTCCAGTTGTTCTAACATACCCGAAGGAATTTCATATTCTATATTTTCAGTAGGTGAAGTAGGTTGAGGGGAAACTAATTGTGGTTCCGATCAAGGTGAAGATACCCCGAACAAACCCCTCAAAGGATTGTTTTCCATAGTAGCAAGTGACAATAAAATTCAGCACGTAGTAATAATGTTACCTTACCAATTTGCACTTACCAAGAGAGCTTCACTCCCCGGCACCGGCGCCCGAAAATAGCCTTCATGACCCATAAGTATATGGGGTCAATTGTAGCCTTTTCGATAAGTAAGAGTGTCGAACCCAACGAGGAACAGAAGGAAATGACAAGTGGTTTTCAACAAGGTAATGTCTGCAAGTGCTAAAATTGTAAGTAGTGGAGTTTGCTAGCAAGATAATTTGTAATGAGCAAGTAACGATAGAATTAACAAAAGTGAAGCAAGTTGTCCCAATCCTTTTGAGGCAAAGGACAAGCCAAAACGGTTTCTTATGATAAGCAAAGTGTTCTTGAGGGTACACGAGAATTTCATCTAGTCACTTTCATCATGTAGGCTTAATTCGTGTTCGGTACTTTGATAATTTGATATGTGGGTGGACCGGTGCTTAGGTGCTGTTCTTACTTGAACAAACCTCCTACTTATGATTAACCCTCTTGCAAGCATCCACAACTACGAGACAAGTATTAAGAATAAATTCTAACCATAGCATTAAACTTTTGGATCCAATCGGTCCCTTACGGAATAGCGCATAAACTGGGTTTAAGCTTCTGTCACTCTCGCAACCCACCATCTAATAACTACTCCACAATGCATTCCCTTAGGCCCAAATATGGTGAAGTGTCATGTAGTCGACGTTCACATGAAACCACTAAGAGAATGACAACATACATATCATCAAAATATCGAACACATATCAAGTTCACATGATTACTTGCAACACGATTTCTCCCGTGACCTCAAGAACAAAAGTAACTACTCACAAATGATAAACATGCTCAATGTCGAAAGGTATTAAATAGCATAATGGACCTGAACATATAATCTTCCACCAAATAAACCATATAGTAATCAACTACAAGATGTAATCAACACTACTAGTCACCCACAAGCACCAATCTATAGTTTTGGTACAAAGATTGAACACAAGAGATGAACTAGGGTTTGAGAGGAGTTGGTGTTGTTGAAGATGTTGATGAAGATAGGCTTCCCCAAGATGGGAGAGTTGTTGGTGATGATGATGACGATGATTTCCCCCTCCTGGAGGGAAGTTCCCCCGGCGGAATTGCTCCGCCGGAGGGCAAAAGTGCTCTTGCCCAAGTTCCGCGTCGAGGCGGCAGCGCTTCGCCCCGAAAGTCCTCTCCTGATCTTTTTTCTTGGTCAAAATGACTTATATACTAGAAGATGGGCACCGGAGGTGGGCCGAGGAGGGAAGTACCCACCAGGGCGCGCCTGGGCCTCCTGGCGCGCCCAGGTGGGTTGTTCCCACCTAGTGGCCCCCTCTGGTACTTATTCGCTCCAATAATTCTTAAATATTCCATAAAAAATCCTCGGGAAGTTTCAGCTCATTTGGAGTTGTGCAGAATAGGTAGCATGACGTAGCTTTTCCAGCTGCCAGAATTCTCCCCCTTTATGCATACCTTGCATATTATGAGAGAACAGGCATTAGAATTACTCCAAAAAGCATTATTATATAATAAAACAACATAAATAAAAGTAGGAAAACATGATGCAAAATGGACGTATCAGACCATGATGGCGAAATTCAAGTCTCCATACAACTTTTGGGCCGAAGCCATCAACACAGGATGTCATGCGTCCAATAGTCTCTACCTCCGCAAAGGCTTGAACAAGACTCCATATGAGATACTTACCGACAACAAGACCAACCTCAAGTACTTCCGGGTGTTTGGTTGTCAGTGTTTCATTCTCAAGAAAGGTGTTCGTTTGTCTAAATTTGAACCTAGAGCTCAAGAGGGCATATTTGTTGGTTATTCTTCAAACTCTCATGCTTACCGTGTTCTCAACAAGTCCATCAAACTCATTGAGGAGACGTGTAACATGGAGTTTTATGAAAATAATGGCTCCCAAGTGGAGCAAAGTGGTCTTTGTGATATATGTGATGAAATTCCTCCCCAAGCCATAAGAAGAATGGGAATTGGTCAAATACTCCCCATTGAGGAACCCCTTGTGGCCAAAGGAGAAGGACAATGCTCTACTAAGGTAGAGCCATCACCTACACTAGACCCACACGCTTTCGAAGAACAAAATGAAGACCCTCAACCCTATGAACAAGATCAAGGGCAAGATCAACCTCGTGGAGATGGTGATGCACCAAATGATGCCCAGGATCAAGTTCTTGCCTCCGTGTTTGCTCAAGATCAAGAGCAAACTCAAGGTCAAGAGCAAGCTCAAGACGGTGCTCAAGATCAAGAGCAAGCTCAAGACGGCGCTCAAGATCTACAAGATGATCCTCAAATGGCCATCGAGGAACTTTTGGAGCGCTGTGCCGCTAAGGTGGCTTCTAAGCTCGAGCGTCAACAACATGTCATGGAGAATGTGCTTGGAAGCTTAAGAAAAGGGGTAACTACTCGTGAACAATTGTCATTTTTTTGTGAGCATCACGCGTTTGTGTCGTGTGTTGAACCCCAAAAGGTACATGAGGTGCTTGATGATGTGGATTGGCTTGAAGCTATGCATGATGAACTCAAGAACTTCGAGTGCAATCAAGTTTGGGAATTAGTGCCAAGGCCAACGAAGGAACATAATGTCATCGGAACCAAATGGATCTTCAAGAACAAGCAAGATGCGAACGGTATGGTAGTTCGAAACAAGGCAAGATTGGTGGCACAAGGCTACTCCCAAGTCGAGGGTATCGACTATGGAGAAACCTTTGCCCCTGTTGCTCATCTTGAATCTATTCGCATGTTGCTTGCATATGCTGCTCACCATGATTTTAAATTCCAACAAATGGATGTGAAGAGTGCATTTCTTAATGGTCCTTTGAATGAGTTGGCGTATGTCAAACAACCTCCGGGATTCAAGGATCCCAAGTTCCCCACTCATGTATACAAACTCAAAAAGGCACTCTATGGCATTAAACAAGCCCCACATGTGTGGTATGAGCACCTTGCCGAGTTGTTGCAAGATCATGGGTTTGAAATTGGGAAAATTGATCCCACTCTTTTTACTAAGAGGGTCAAAGGGGATTTGTTCATATGCCAACTATATGTTGATGATATTATTTTTGGTTCTCCTAACAAATCTTTCAATGATGAGTTTTCCGCACTAATGACCAAGAAGTTTGAGATGTCTATGATGGGAGAGTTGAAGTTCTTTCTTGGGTTCGAAGTCAAGCAAAGAAGATAAGGAACATTCATCAACCTAGCCAAGTATACCCAAGACATGATCAAGAGATTCAAGCTAGAAGATGTCAAGCCAGTCAAGTTTCCAATGCCCACCAAATGCAAGCTTGACAGTGATCCCAATGGCAAAGCGGTGGATCAAAAGGTATATCGTTCCATCATTGGATCCTTGCTTTACCTTTGTGCATCTAGACCAGATATCATGTTGAGTGTGGGAATTCGTGCACGGTTTCAAGCCGCACCTAAGGAAAGCCACTATGCGGCAGTCAAGTGAATCTTTCGATATTTGGCTCATACCCCAAACTTTGGCTTATGGTACCCCAAAGGAGCAAGCTTCGATCTCATGGGTTACTCGGATTCTGATTGGGCGGGAGATTGTGTGGAGAGGAAGTCAACGTCCGGAGGGTGCCAATTCCTTCATCACTCTTTAGTGAGTTGGTCTTCAAAGAATCAAAATTGTGTGTCTCTCTCGTCCACCAAACCAGAGTATCTAGCCGCCGCGAGTTGCTGTGCACAATTGCTATGGATGAGGCAAACTTTAAAGGATTACGGTGTCACTTGTGAAAGAGTGCCTCTTCTATGTGACGATGAAGGTGCTATCAAGATTTCTCACAACCCGGTGCAACATAGAAAGATGAAGTATATTGACATTCACAATCATTTCATTCGAGATCACATCAAGCGGGGAGATATTGATATCATCTACATCAACACTCAAGAGCAACTAGCGGATATTTTCACCAAGCCTCTAGATGAAGCAAGATTTCGTGAGTTAAGGTATGAGCTAAATGTCATTGATTTGAGCAATGTGGCTTGAATATATGCACTCCCCACCACACTCATTATTATATCTTGTTCTACATGTAGGCATGGACATAGGGGGAGTGTTGTTCTCTCAATGAACCCCCCTCCCCCCATTATGCATAAATCAATCATGTCTTTCACATTAGCCATTTTTGATGGTACGTGTGCTTCAAAGATGAGTTGTAGTCACGGGCCCAAGGTTAAAATCTTCGCGGTGCCATACCCTTGCACTCAAACATAGGTGGCCATGGCCACCGCCCCTTTTCTCCTTAAAAGGGCTATCTTCTTTGGTTCTTATTCGCTCTTGCTAGATCTTTTAGGACCTAGGTGTGGTGATCTCCAAGTAGTCGTTTTCTTGGTTGCTTCTTGCACTTGTGGAGGTCACCACACCCTATTCCAATGTCGTTTTTCCATCCCAAGCCTGTCTATATCTATTAACCATCTATTCCGATTGCACACAAACTTGATCTTGGTGTGGGTGATGGTGTCTGGGCGGTACAACCGGTGTCCCCGACGGTTCAACCGCTGGAGCACTCGTTTGTGCCATCCCATGGGTTTCACCTGGCTTGTTTGCCCGGTTCCACTGCTGGGCCTCAGGTTGAACTCCTGGCCAGTACTACCACTCGGTTTCTGGCGGTACTACCGCTGCCTCCCAGGCGACGGAAGTACTGCCCGCAACTATTGGTATGTCTCAGGGAACGGTACAACCGCTCCTAGGAACGGTACAATTGCTCCTAGGAACGGTACAACCGCTTCGCGGTCTACGGGTATATACATGGGTCGGGGCCGAAGGGGTGTCTTCTTCTTCCCCTCGCCCCCGTTCCCCTCGCCTGCCCTAGCCGCCAGTCACCATTACCTGTGCCACAAAGTGCTCATCGGCGCTCTAGATCCATGGGCCCTCCTTGGATCTGCTTCGTGGAGGCCCCCTCCCTCTCAATCTCTTCCCATGGATGTCGGTAGTGCCCCATTCCTCTTTCTAGGGTTTCAATTCTTGATTCCTTTTCTTAGGGCATTGCTTGACATCTCACGTTTTTGTTCAAACTATTGGGCGGAAGAGATTTATATGCCTCCTGCTATTGTTTGGGTTTCTTAGAACTTAGAATATTGCTAGGTTGATTCAAATCCCGTAGGTAGTTGTTCTCACCTTGGTAGCACTGCTCGCTTCTAGTGGTTCTACCGCTCCTGCTGGCGGTACAACCGCTTGAGTGGTTCTACCGGTTGAAGAACTGGTACAACCGGGATTCCTGAACCACATAGCACTATTTTACTTTCTCTAATTCATGCGCAATATATTCTCCTGTTCTTGTGTGCAATCCTGTCATCTTTGCTGGGTCTCTTGTGTTTCTCCCGTGTGTGTTTGCAGGTGGCTCTAGTTCTCGTTCTACTCCTCACACCAAGACCAAGAAACACGTTCGAAGATGCAAGCGCCCTACTGAGACAGATGGGGAGGAGGAGGTTGTGATCCCACTAAGCCAACCCGTCGTGAGAAGTCTGTCGCTGCCAAGCAACATATGGTCATGACTTTGCATAAATGGATAGCCAAGGAGTGGGATGCCTTCCAACAAAAAGAATCCATACACTGTTCCTATTGCTCCTCGTTGGACTAGTGTTCACTTTTGAAATGAGATGCAAGAGAGGATTGTTCATGAACTCTTTGAGCATAACAAGAATCGATTAACCAAGCAATGGACCATTAACCTTGACCATTGGAGGAATAACATGGAGTACTTTGGAGAGGCCTTGGCTCTATGTGAGGAGTTTGATTTGGTCAAACTCATGACTGTCAACTGTGACTTTGATGTTTGGCTTATTCATCAGTTTTATGCAACCGTTCACTTTGGTGAAGATGATGCTCGCACTCTCTCCTTCATGTGCCGTGATGAGTTCTTCCACGTTCCCTGGAGGGCCTTCCGCAATGATATTGGCTATGGGGATACTGGTCTTGAAGGGAATGGTGGTATTCGTCCTCACGACCATCCCCATTCCATGCCTAAGGAGAAGCTTGCTCCTCTGTACATTTGTGGTCGAGGTATTATTGGTGAGTCTAAGGATCTTCAGAAGGTTTATGACATCATGCATCATGTGTTTTGCAATGTGCTTTTGCCCAAGGTTTGGAATCAGGATGAGATCTATGGGTATCTTGTTGACCTACTTGTTGCTATGAAGACCAAAGTGGGGTCCGGTGCTACCTTTGATGTGTCCAACTGGCTTTGGCAGGAGATGTACAACATGGTCATCTACAGAAATGTTCCCATCTATGCACTGTTTGTCATGTGCTTTATGAACTCTATTTGGGCTGTTCGTCGACCTGGAGAGCTCCTCACCTCGCCAGATAACCTCACCGTGCATGAGGTCAAGAAGCTCAAGAAGAAGAAACATGCCGAGCCTCGTTTTCCTGCGGATCATCCCGAGGATGTGTATGCCACCTCCGACGAGGAGGACTTTGAGATGGAGTCGGGTGCCAATCCCTCCTAGGTGGCCAAGCTCACTTCTAAAGTGAAGAAGACCTTCTGCCTTCAGACAGATATTCAGAAGAAGATGTATGAGGCACATGTCAATGAGAAGCTTGCTCGGCGCCATCAGATTGCCATGATGAAGCACCTCAATATGGCTGTGAAGAGTGGGTCGGAGAAGAGCATTACTCCAGAGGACCGGTGGATCACTATGCACACTACCTGGACTGATGATGAGGCTGAGGCATCTATCCCTCCTGCCGCCTCCACGTCTACTGCGGTTGATGATGATATGGAAGAAGATGTTGAGCCCGAAGATAGTGATTCAGATGCGACCGAGGGGGTCAGACGAGATCTACTGAGCTCTGGGGCATTAGCATCGCTCTTTCCCTTTTTGGTGTCTTGATGCCAAAGGGGGAGAGAGTTCTATTAGGTCTCAGGATTTGCATGGAGTTGCTTGGGTTGTGTTTGTGTTTTTTTGTCGAGTTGTGTGTTGAACTTGAGTTCTTTTTAAGTTTGTGTGTGTGACTCGTCGTGCATGGTGTGAGACATGCTTACTCTATCTATCAACTGTTTCCTTAGCTTGTCTTTCCCTACTTATATGCTTATTTTCTATCTTCTCAGTTAGTAGGTATGGTGGGTCTATAAAATCTAGGGGGAACATTTATCCTAATGTGTGACTTTTCATTTCAAAAGCAAAATCAAAATATCGCACACATCCAGGGGGAGCTCGTCTATATTTTCTAAACCTTTTGTGCAAATCTTTTTGTTGTTTTCATAATCCACAAAAAGGGGGAGATTGTTAGAACAATTCCCGTGTTTTGGGTGATGATGACAACTCTCCTTGTGTTCTAATCATGTGTTTAGTTCTTAAGGTTATCTATGTTCATGTTCGCATTGTTGAGTTATTCTCTCTGGAAGGAAAAGATCGAAGACGGAGTTGTTTGCCTTTTTATTTATTTGGCCATAGGTAACCCGTACTATCAAGAGGGAATCCACATCGAAGGCATTGGGTGGATCATTGCACGTACACTCTTTTCATCACCCCACATCATTCCATTCCGTGTAGAGAGAGGTTCCTTATGGTCCTTTCTGGTGCAGTGGCTTCTCCTCACCGGTTGTACTGCCCACTCGGGCGGTTGTACCGCTGGACTGTTGTACCCGTTCAACCACCACCCCAGGGGTGATACCTTGGGGTCGCACATCCCATGTTCTTACCAAGAGGTTGTACCGCTGCCCTAGGGCGGTGGTACCGCCCACCAAATGGAAGAACTCTGGGGGTGCACCTTGGGCGGTTGTACCGGTCGGGTACCGCCTGACCACCGGACTAGTTTCTGTGATGAGGCGGTACTTGGGCGGTGGTGGCCCGGTTGTTCTGGTTGTCCATACACCGGTACTACCAGGTGTCTTGAGCGGTTCTACCGCTTGGGACTTAGCCACCCTCTGCACCACGAGCTAGCGATTGTTCCATATGCACTACCGCTCGACCACCGCCCATTGGGGTGACTCCCTTCTATTTGAAGGTGGTTGTTGAGCGGTAGTGAAGCGGTTGGTACAGTTGTTATTAATAACTGGTACTACCGCTCTAGCGACCGGTTGTACCGCCTGTTAGGGTTTCAGCACCTTTGCATCATTCCTGGTTGTACCGGGGAGAGGAGTGGTTGTAGCGCTGCAGTGTAAAAACTGCTGTAATAGTTGGATCCTAGGGCTTCCTATATAAAGGGGGTTCTTCCACCTACCCTACTTACCTCTTGCCTCTCTCTCTCTCCACCATTGATGCCCTTCAAGCTTTCTTGCCCAATCTCTCTCTAGCCACTCAAACTTGTTGATTTGCTAGGGATTAAAGGAGGAGAACTAGATCTACAGTTCCACCAAAGGATATTCGATTCCCCAATACTTTATTTTGTGTATTTTGTCACTCTTGGGTGTTTGAGCACCCTAGACGGTTGAGGTCACCTCGGAGCCATATTCCATTGTGGTGAAGCTCCTTGGTTTCGTTGGGAGCCTCCAATTCGGTTGTGGAGAGAGCCCCAACCTTGTTTGTAAAGGTTCGTTTGCCGCCTTCAAGGGCACCACTAGTGGAATCACGACATCTCGCATTGTGTGAGGGCGTGAGGAGAATACGGTGGCCCTTGTGGCTTCTTGGGGAGCATTGTGCCTCCACACCGCTCCAACGGAGACGTACTTCCTCCCAAGGGAAGGAACTTCAGTAACACATCCTCGCCTCCATCGGTTCCACTTGTGGTTATCTCTTACCTTTACTTTGTGCAAGTCATTATTGTGTTGTATACTTTGCATGCACTTGTTGTTGTTTTGTTGTTAGCATCATATAGGTTGCTCACCTAGTTGCACATCTAGCAACCTATTTGTTTCTAAACCTAATTTGTTAAGAAAAGCTAAAAACTGGTAGTTGCCTATTCACCCCCCTCTTGTCAACCATATCGATCCTTTCACCAACACACTAAAAAAATTATCGAGGCAGTGGTATTCACCAACCCAATCAGATTGGATCGCAGGGATTTTTGTATTGGGAAGATGTTCGACATGAGATTTAAAATTATAGAAAACTTGTTCGACATCCGATTTATGTTTAAGAAGGTAAATCCATGTGAAGGGGTGAAATCATCCACAAAACTAACATAATATTTAAACCCGCCAGATGAAGCAAGGGCAGGCCCCCACACATCGATATGCACAAGCTCAAGATGTGTTGTTGAGATACGTGATGAACTATGAGTCTATGATATGGCAATTGATGGTTTTTGGCGCATTGACACGCGTCACAAAAGAAAGTCTCATTATTGGATGAACAAGAGAGTCTATTTTACCGAACGACAGACTAGACTACATTACTTGATGGATGACCCAAGCGATGGTGCTAGTGGCTTGAAGAAGAACGAATTCTGGAAAAAGCTTAACGCGATGTCGACGGTGACCAACGAAACGGTATAGGGTAGAGGCCATTGCGGCTTCTACCAAGAAGAAGCACCTTCTTCGTGAGTTTGTTCTTCACACAAAAGAAAAAAAAGATGAAATTCCACAAAAACTTGATTGTCCGAAACAAGACGATAAACAGAGAGGAGATGGTTGTGAATCTATGGGACAATTAAATTTTTTTGAAGGAAAATGGGATCACGTGAGCCAGAAAGTTGAGTATGACCAACATGGGAAATTTTCAAACCTGCACCATTTGCAAATGCACTTGGTCCTTCCCACTATAGCGCTCATGCGTCGTTAGACGATCAAGGTCATTGGTGAGATGGTCGGTGGCACCGGTGTCCAGTAGCCAGTGGCTGTCGACGTGGCCGTGGATCGCCATGTTGCTGCCATGGTACTCATCCTCCTGATAAGCGTGGTTGTAGCATTGCCGACACTAAAGGGAGGAGTGCCCAAAAATACGACATATTTGGCACTTAGGACGACGGTTTCTGCCGCCTTCGCCCCTGTTGTGGTTTCCATTGTTGCCACGACTGCCATAGTGCTGGCCGTTCTGGCCGCCATGGTGCTGGTTGCCATGGTTCTGGCCACCATGGTGCTGGCCACCATTGCGGTTTCCATAAGCTCTGCCTCCGTTGCAGTTGCCATTACTGGAGGGCGAGCCACCTCCATGGCGAACGACATTGTTGATGGAGGGCGGAAAATCGCCACCGGCTACGGCGTGCTGCTCCTGACGTGCCTCGAAGCTGAGGGGATGCACGTAGGAGCTGGTGAGGCTGATCGCTCCATCGAAGATGGTGAGCTAAGCCACCACGGGGTTGTACTCCTGACCCAAGCCACCTTGGATGTGGCCGATGATCTGTTCATCGGATAGGGGGTCGCCGACAGCAGCCATGGCGTCCGCGTAGCCCGTCATCTTGTGGAAGTACTCAGCCACAGACATGTCCTTTTTCTTGGTCTGGGCCAGTTGCGTGCGAAGTTGATGAACAATAGCCCTATTCTGCGCAGCGAACATGGCACAGAGGGCAGTCCATGCGGCAGCCGAGGAGGTCACACATGTCATCTAACCGAGGACTTCCTCAGTTATGGAGGACAGGAGGGCGCCAAGAACAGCCTGATCGGCCATCCACCAGACTATGTATGCTGGGTTGGGCACCTGATGTGCCGCATCACCGGTGCCTTCGGTGACCGTCAGCGGCGGCCGGGGAAGGGAGCCGTCGAGGTAACCAAATAGACATGCACCAGAGAGGTTGGGGACGACTTGCGCCTTCCACAAGAGGAAATTCACATGGGTGAGCCGGACAGTGATGAGTCCAGCAAGCGACGACATGGAGATGGTTGGGGCGGAAGAGATAGAGACATCAATGGAGGAAGTGAAGGAGCCGGCGGTGCTGGTGATGAGGGCACTGGTGGTGCTGGTGGTTAGGGCGGAGGCTGTGCCAGTCATTACTGGAAGACGAGAAAGATCGAAGCTCTGATTACCAAGTTAGAAGTGCATGCTCTAGCCAATGCAACCAAAAGACCGATCTGGTGGAAGAGACTAGACAGCACATTATACGTCAACACTCCCCCTCATGTGTGGCTCCCTCAGGCCTAAACATGGACCAAAAGTGGACTGCAATTTAATTGCGCCAACCGGGTCTTGAACTCAAGACCTCTTGGCTCTGATACCAAGTTAAAGGATAATAGAGAGATGATTTGGAGCCGTACTATGCCCCTTGGGCTTTGTCTTCCATATATACTAGTACAAGATTACAACTTGAGAATCAAGTCAGGATCACATGGGATCAATCTAACAGAGTCACAATCCCTAATATCACGGGTATGATCACTACTTGGTCATATGCCGGTTAAACAATGCACAAGATATTTATGTTAACAGATGTCCTGGATATAGGGGTACTAACCCGGCCGGCCTATAGCCTTCGAATGGGCCGGTGGGCCCTCATTCTCGTCAAGGTAGTTGGGGATATTCCCCACGGTTATAACCCGGCTAAAGGTTTGACCTGTCCTAGAGCTTGAAGGCTCTATAGGTCGTCTCGTTTTTCGGGTTGAGATACAAGGAGGAATCCAGGGCTCAGTGATGAGACCCGGCAGGAGGCCGGCTTGACAGGCGCCCAATGGGCTGACTCGCTGGGAAGGTCCAAGAAGAGGAGACCCAGTTTGCTATGGCCAGCTCAACGGATCATACACAGGATGGATACTTCCTAACTTGGAAGGTGCGGAAGGTTAAACAAGACTTAGAGCAGGACTCCAATTGAGTGTAGGACTCGAAACCTATTGTAAACCCCAGGGACCCTACTATTATATAAAGCGGGTTCCTGGGTCGTCTAAAGAATGAGTTAGATACAAGTCAATAGCTCTTGAGATAGAGGTAGCGAAACAACACCCTTGTAATCGGGATCATCATCATCAATAGCAAACAAGCAGGATGTAGGCTTTTACCTCCATCGCGAGGGGCCGAACCGAGGTAAAACTCGCGGTTCTCGATTCCAACCAACCCCGCTCAAGCTACCACCTAGTTGTGATGGCATCACAACTTAGTCCTTTCATGAGGACATCTGGCATGACGAAATCATGACAGTTGGCGCCCAACATGGGGCCCAGCACATGGTGGTGTTGGGTTCTTGGAGGGAGCTCTTTCAGGGATCGAGAAGCTCGCGATTGGCCGGATAAGAAGGGTCAGTTCGGAAGGATCAAAGTCGAGAACGAGTTCATCAGTCGAAAAAAAGAAAAGGGTTCCAGTCTGGTTCCAGAAGCAAGTTGCATCCAAGAGGCAATGGTGACGTCGAACCCTTGGGTTTTGATCCGTTGCGACGATGAAGTCGCCCCTGTTGACCTTGGGTGCTCCCTTGCTTGATGTCAGGAGGTTGCGTGTGTGCCACCGCCATCGAAGTTATTTTTTATACTGTCATTGGGTTGAGGCAATTTTTTCGGCCGCGCTATACGCTTCTTGCGATCCACATCATCTTGTTCATCACGAGTCACTGGAAGTAATTTTGGTTGAAAAGTTCCCTCCCCGTCACCCGCAAGTCAAGGGTTTTTAGTTTCCTAAATCGGGGATGTGATCTATGGGCCAATCAAAATACAAGCTGGATACGTGCACCTGCCAATTAATGCAGAGATAGATCATGTACGGGAGAAGAAAAAGAGTGCAAACCGACTGCCCCATGCGCGCACGCCTAGGTGGCGCGCTCGATTTCTGATCGGAGAAATCCGACAGCAAACGACAAAAGCTTTAGCCATCAGGATCCCACATCCTATTCCCTTTCACGATCGATCCCGGCCTCGAGCGTTCCTGTTTTCATAAGTTGGGCCCAGCCTCGACACAATACCTACGAAGGCTCTATTCCCTTTCCTCGTTTTTTCTAGTTTGGGCCTATTTTTTCCTATTCTGCCAATTCCCTTTTTGGGCCAGTGGTTTTTCAGGGACAAATATTAGGGGGGGGGGGGGATCTCACTTTCAATTGAAATTAACTAACACTTTCAATGAAAATGAATTGCTACATCTCCACAGAAAATTAAATTAGCCTATCCCTCTGTTCCCTTTCAAATAAAAATTCGTAGAAAAATAAATTCATCAACAAAACATAGATTACTCAGTTCAATTGATCTATAGCTTTTTTATTGAATTAGGAATATTCATTCAATTGATCTACTATAAACATCTTTTCCTATTAATGACAAACTTTCCAAAGCGACAACGTATTTTAAAAATATGAAAAACTTTTAAATTTGTGAATTCTTCTGGAAATCAAGAATGTTTTTTGATAGGGTGGCCCGCCTCAACTCGCGTAACCCTAAAATAGACAGGGTGGCAACGGTGTCACGTGCTCGTCTCGGCGTCCGTCGTCGCTACCGCAATGATGTCCGCCTCGACTCAAGTTACCCTAAGATAGACAGGGTGGCAGTGGTGTCACATGCTCGTCTCGACATCCGTCATCGCTACTGCGATGACGTCTGCCTCGACGCACGTCAGCCTAAGATAGACAGGGTGGCAGTGGTGTCACGTGCTCGTCTCGGCGTCCGTCGTCGCTACCACGATGACGTCCGCCTTGACTCGCGTTACCCTAACATAGACAGGGTGGCAGTAATGTCACACGCTCGTCTCAGTGTCCGTCGTTGCTACCGCTATGATGTCCACCTTGACTCACGTAACCCTAAGATAGACAGGATGGCAGTGGTGTCACGTGCTCGTCTCGGCGTTGGTCATCGCTACCGCGACGACGAACACCTCAACTCGCATTGACCAAAGATAGACAAGGTGGCAGTGGTGTCACGTGCTCGTCTCAACGTCCATTATCGCTATCGCAATGATGTCTGCCTCCACTCGCGCTACCATAAGGTAGGGTGCAGTGGTGTCACGTGCTCATCTCAGCGTCCGTCCTCGCTATCGCGATGACGTCCACTTCGATACGAGTTACCCTAAGACAGGGTGTTAGTGGTGTCACGTGCTCGTCTCGGCGTCCGTCGTCGCTACTGCGACGACGTCCGCCTCAACTCGCGTAACCCTAATATAGACAGGGTGGCAGTGGTGTCACGTGCTCGTCTCGGCGTCCATCGTTGCTACCGCGATGACGTCCGCCTTGTCTCGCATAACCCAAAGATAGATAGGCTGGCAGTGGTGTCACATGCTTGTCTCGGCGTCCGTCGTTGCTGCCGCGATGACGTCCGCCTCGACTCGCGTTACCCTAAGATAGACAGGGTGGCAGTGGTGTCACATGCTCGTCTCGGCGACTCGCGTAACCCTAAGATAGACAGGGTGGCAGTGGTGTCACATGCTCGTCTCGGCGTCCTTTATTGCTACCACGACGACGTCTGCCTCGACTCCCGTTACCCTAAGATAGACAGGGTGGCAGTGGTGTCACATGCTTGTCTCTGTGTCCATCTTCGCTAACGCGACGACGTCCACCTCGACTCACGTTACTCTAAGACAGGGTGGCAGTGGTGTCATGTGCTCGTCTCAGCTTCCGTCGTTGCTACCATGACGACGTCTGCCTCGACTCACGTTACGCCAAGACAGGGCAGCGGTGGTGTCACGTGCTCGTGTCGGTGTCCGTCGTTGGTACCACGACGGTGTTTGCCTCGTCTCGCGTTATGCTAAGACGGGGTGGCAGTGGTATCATGTGCTTGTCTCGGCGTTCATCGTCACTACCGCGACGATGTCCGCCTCGACTCGGGTAACCCTAAGATAGACAGGGTGGCAGTGGTGTCACGTGCTCGTCTCGGTGTCAGTCGTCGCTACCGCGATGATGTCTGCCTCGACTCGCGTTACCGTAAGATAGACATGGTGGTAGTGGTGTCACGTGCTTGTCTCAGCGTCTGTCGTCGCTACCACGATGACTTCCACCTCGACTCGTGTAACCCTAAGATAGACAGGGTGGCAGTGGTGTCACGTGCTCGTCTTGGCGTCCGTCGTCGCTACTGCAATGACGTATGCCTCGATTCATGTAACCCTAAGATAGACAGGGTGGCAGTGGTATCATGTGCTCATCTCAGCGTCCATCGTCGCTACCGCGACGACGTCCGCATCGACTCGCGTTACCCTAAGATAGACAGGTGGCAGTGGTGTCACATGCTCGTCTTGGTGTCCATCGTTGCTAACGTGACGACTTTCGCCTCGACTCACGCTATGCTAAGACAGGCATCCATCGTCGCTACCGCGACGACATTCGCCTCGACTCGTGTTACTCTAAGACAGGGTAGCGGTGATGTCACGTGCTCGTCTCATCATCGGTCGTTGCGAACGTGTTGACGTCCGCTTCGACTTGCGTTACACTAAGACAGGGTGGTTGTGGTATCATGTGCTCGTGTCAGTGTCTATCGTCGCTATCGCGATGACGTCCGCCTCGACTCGCGTTACCCTAACATAGACCGGGTGGTAGTGGTGTCGCGTGCTCGTCTCGACGTTCGTTGTCGCCACCATGATGACGTCCGCCTCGACTCATGTAACCCTAAGATAGACAGGGTGGCAGTGGTGTCACGTGCTCGTCTCGGTGTTTGTCGTTGCTACCGCAACGACATCTGCCTCGACTCGTGTTACACTAAGATAGACAGGGTGGCAATGGTGTCACATGCTCCTCTCAGTGTCCGTCGTCGCTAACGCGATGACGTCCGCCTTGACTCGCATTACGCTAAGACAGGGTGGCAGTGGTGTCACGTGCTCGTCTCGGTGTCCGTCGTCGCGCCGCCTCGAGTCGCGTTATGCTAAGACAGTGCAGCAGTTGTGTCACATGCTCGTCTTGGCATCGATCGTCGCTACCGTGACGACGTCCGCCTCGACTCGCGTACGCTAAGACAGGGTGACGGTGATTTCAGGTGCTCGTCTCGGTGTCGGTCCTCGCTAACGCGATGACCTCCGCCTCAACTCACGTTACGCTAAGACAGGGTGGTTGTGGTGTCACGTGCCCATCTCGGCATCCGTCGTCACTACCGCAACGACGTCCACCTCGACCCGCGTTACCCTAAGACATGGTGGCAATGGTGTCACGTGCTTGTCTCGGCGTCCATCGTTGTTACCGCGACGACATCCGCCTCGACTCGCGTAACCCTAAGATAGACAGGGTGGAAGTGGTGTCACGTGCTCTTCTCGGCGTTCATTGTCGCTACTACGATGACGTCCGCCTCGACTCATGTTACCCTGAGATAGACAGGGTGGCAATGGTGTCACATTCTCGTCTCGGCGTCCGTCGTCGCTACCGAGAAGACGTCCGCCTCAACTCGTGTTACCTTAAGACAAGGTGGCAATGATGTCACGTGCTTGTCTCGGCGTCCGTCATTGCTACCGTGACGACGTCCACCTCGACTCGTGTGACCCTATGATAGAGAGGGAGGCCATGGTGTCACGTGCTCATCTCGGTGTTCATCATCACTACCGCAACGATGTCCGCCTCAACTCCCGTGACCCTAAGATAGACAGGGTGGCAGCGGTGTCACGTGCTCGTCTTGGCGTCCGTCGTTGTTACCACGACGACGCCTGCCTCGTCTGATGGAACCCTAAGACAGACAGGGTGGACGTGGTGTCACGTGCTCGTCTCGGCGTCCGTTGTCGCTACCACGATGACGTCCGCCTCAACTTGCGTGATCCTAAGATAGACAGGGTGGCAGTGGTGTCACGTGCTCGTCTCACTGTCCGTCGTCCCTACCGCAATGACGTCCACCTTGACTCGCGGGACCCTAATATAGACAGGTTGGCAGTGGTGTCACGTGGTCGTCTCGGCGTCCCTCATCGCTACCGCGACGACGTCCGCCTCGACTCATGTGACCCTAAGATAGACAGGGTGGCCATGGTGTCAGCTGCTCCTCTCCGCGTCCGTCGGTGCTATCGTGAGGACGTCCGCCTCGACTTGCGTGACAATAAGATAGACAGGGTGGCAGTGGTGTCATGTGCTTGTCTCGGTGTCCGTAGTCGTTACCGCGATGATGTCCGCCTTGACTCGTGTGACCCTAAGATAGACAGGGTACCAGTGGTTTCACATGCTCATATCGGCGTCCATCTTTGCTACCGTGACAACGTCCGCCTTGACTCGTGTGACCCAAAGATCAACAGGGTGGTAGTGGTGTCACGTGGTCGTCTCGGTGTACGTCATCGCTACCATGACGATGCCCACCTCGACTCGTGTGACCCTAAGATAGATAGCATAGCAGTGGTGTCACGTGCTCGTCTCAGTGTCCGTTGTTGCTACCACGACAACATCTACCTCGACTCGCGTGACCCTATGATAGACATAGTGGCAGTGGTGTCACATGCTTGTCTCAGTGTCCCTCGTTGCTACTATCATGATGTTCGCCTCAACTCGTGTGACCCTAAGATAGACAAGGTGGCTGTGGTGTCACATACTCCTCTCGGCGTCCGTCGTCACTACCGCGATGTCGTCTGCCTCGACTCACGTGACCCTAAGATAGACAGGGTGGGGGTGGTGTCACGTGATCGTCTCGGTGTCCATCATCGCTACCGCGACGACATCCGCCTCGACTCGCATTACACTAAGACAGGGTGGCGGTGGTGTCACGTGCTCGTCTCGGCGTCCGTCGTCGCTACCGCGACGACGTTCGCCTCGACCCGCGTTACACTAAGACAGGGTGGCGGTGATGTCACCTACTCGTCTCGGCGTCCGTTGTCGCTACCGCGACTACGTTCGCCTCGACTCGGGTTACACTAAGACAGGGATGCAGTGTTGTCCCATGCTTGTCTCGGCGTCAGTCGTCCCTACCGCGACAACGTTCGCCTCGACTCGCGTTATGTTAAGATAGGGTGGCGGTGATCTCACGTGCTCGTCTCCATGTCCGTCGTTGCTACCGTGACGACGTCCGCCACGAGTCACGTTACCCTAAGATAGACAGGGTGGCAGTGCTGTCACATGCTCGTCTCGGTGTCCGTCGTCGCTAACACGATGACGTCAGCCTCGACTCGTGTTACGCTAAGACAAGGTGGTAGTGGTGTCACGTCCTTGTCGCCGCGTACATCGTCGCTACCACGACGACTTACGCCTCGTCTCGTGTTATGCTAAGACATGGCAGATAGTGTCACGTGCTTGTCTCGGCGTGCATCGTCGCTACTGCGACGACGTTCGCCTCAATTCGCGTTATGGTAAGACAGGGCAGTGGTGATGTCAGGTGCTCATCTCGGTGTCGGTCGTAGTGAATGCAACAACGTCCGCCTCAACTTGTGTTACACTAAGACAGGGTGGTTGTTGTGTCACGTGCTCATGTCTGTGTCTTTCGTCGCTACCGCGAGGACATCCGCCTCGACTTGCGTTACCCTAAGATAGACAGGGTGGCAGTGGTGTCACATTGTCATCTCGACATCCGTCGTCGCTACCGTCATGACGTCCGCCTCGACTCCCGTAACACTAAGATAGACAGGGTGGCTGTGGAGTCACGTGCTCGTCTCGGTGTCCATCGTTTCTACCGCGACGACATCCACCTTCACTCGCGCAACCCTAAGATAGACTGGCTGGCAGTGGTGTCACATGCTCGTCTTGGCGTCCATCGTTACTACCGCGACGACGTCCGCCTTGACTCGCATAACCCTAAGATAGACAGGCTGGTAGTGGTGTCACGTGCTCGTCTCGGTGCCATCGTCGCTACCGCGACGAAGTCCGCCTCGACTCGCGTTACCCTAAGATAAACAGGGTGGCAGTGGTGTCACATGCTTGTCTCGGTGACTCGCGTAACCCTAAGATAGACAGGGTGGCAGTGGTGTCACGTGCTCGTCTCAGTGTCCGTTGTCGCTACCACAACCACGTCCGCCTCGGCTCCTATTACCCTAAGATTGTCAGGGTGGCAGTGGTGTCACATGCTCGTGTCGGTGTCCGTCGACGCTAGTGCGACGACGTCCTCCTCGATTCACGTTATGCTAAGAAAGGGTGGTTGTGGTGTCACGTGCTTGTCTCGGCGTCCGTCGTTGCTATCACGATGACGTCCGCCTCAACTCACGTTACCCAAAAACAGGGTGGCAACGGTGTCACATGCTCGTCTCGGCGTCCGTCGTTGTTACCGCGATGATGTCCCCCTCGAGTCGCGTAACTCTTAGATATACAGGGTGGCAGTGGTGTCACGTGCTCTTCTCGGCGTTCATCATCGCTACCGCGACGAAGTCCGCCTCGACTCACGTTACCCTAAGATAGACAAGGTGTCAATGGTGTCACGTGCTCGTCTCGGTGTCCGTCGTAGCTACTGCGATGATGTCCGCCTTGACTCGTGTGACCCTATGATAGATAGGGAGGCCGTGGTGTCATGTGCTCGTCTCGGCGTCCATCGTCGCTACTGCAACAACTTCTGCCTCGACTCGCGTGACCCTAAGATAGACAGGGTGGCAGCGGTGTCACGTGCTCGTCTTGGCGTCCGTCATTGCTACCACGACGATGCGTGCCTCGACTCATGTGACCCTAAGATAGATAGGGTGGCAGTGGTGTCACGTGCTCGTCTCGGTGTCCATCGTCGCGGTAGCGACGATGTCCACCTCAACTCATGTGACCCTAAGATAGACAGGGTGGCCATGATGTCACGTGCTCCTCTCGGCGTCCGTCGTCGCTACCACGATGACGTCCACCTCGACTGGCATGAAAATAAGATAGACAGGGTGGCAATGGTGTCACGTGCTCGTCTCGGTGTCCGTAGTCACTACCGCGATGACATCCGCCTAGACTCGCGAGAGCCTAAGATAGTATTGGAAATATTCCCTAGAGGCAATAATAAAAGGATTATTATTATATTTCATTGTTCATGATAATTATCTTTTATTCATTCTATAATTGTATTATCCGGAAAATCATAATACACATGTGAATACATAGACCACAACATGTCCCTAGTGAGCCTCTAGTTGACTAGCTCGTTGATCAACAAATAGTCATGGTTTCCTGATTATGGACATTGGATGTCATTGATAATGGGATCACGTCAGTAGGAGAATGATGTGATGGACAAGACCCAATCCTAAGCATAGCACAAGATCGTGTAGTTCGTTTGCTAGAGCTTTTCCAATGTCAAGTATCTTTTCCTTAGACCATGAGATCGTGTAACTCCCGGATACGGTAGGAGTGCTTTGGGTGTACCAAACATCACAACGTAACTGGGTGGCTATAAAGGTATACTAAGGGTATCTTCGAAAGTGTCTGTTGGGTTGACACGGATCGAGACTGGGATTTGTCACTCCGTATGACGGAGAGGTATCTCTGGGCCCACTCGGTAATACATCATCATAACGAGCTCAAAGTGACCAAGTGTCTGGTCACGGGATCATGCATTGCGGTATGAGTAAAGTGACTTGCCGGTAACGAGATTGAACGAGGTATTGGGATACCGACGATTGAATCTCGGGCAAGTAACATACCGATTGACAAAGGGAATATTATACAGGGTTGCTTGAATCCTCGACATCGTGGTTCATCCGATGAGATCATCGAGGAGGACGTGGGAGCCAACATGGGTATCCAGATCCCGCTGTTGGTTATTGACTGGAGAGCCGTCTCGATCATGTCTACGTGTCTCCCGAACCCGTAGGGTCTACACACTCAAGGTTCGGTGACGCTAGGGTTGTAGAGATATTAGTATGCTGCAAACCGAAAGTTGTTCGGAGTCCCGGATGAGATCCCGGACGTCACGAGGAGTTCCGGAATGGTCCGGAGGTAAAGAATTATATATGGGAAGTCGAGTTTCGGCCATCAGGAAAGTTCCGGGGGTCACCAGTATTGTACCGGGACCACCGGAAGGGTCCCGGGGGTCCACCGGGTGGGGCCACCTATCCCGGAGGGCCCCATGGGCTGAAGTGGGAGGGGAACCAGCCCCATGTGGGCTGGTGCGCCCCCCCCTTGGGCCCCCCCTGCGCCTATGGTTGGGAACCCTAGGGGAGGGGCACCTCCACTTGCCTTGGGGGGCAAGGCACCCCCTTGGCCGCCCCCCTTGGAGATTCAATCTCCTAGGGCTGGCGCCCCCCCTGGGGACCCTATATAAAGAGGGGGGAGGGAGGGCAGCCGCACCCTTGCACTTGGCGCCTCCCTTCCCCCTTGGTACACCTCTCCCTCCCGCAGACGCTTGGTGAAGCCCTGCCAGGATCCCTGCTGCATCCACCACCACACCGTCGTGCTGCTGGATCTTCATCAACCTCCCCTTCCCCCTTGCTGGATCAATAAGGAGGAGACATCACGCTGACCGTACGTGTGTCGAACGCGGAGGTGCCGTCCGTTCGGCGCTAGGATCTCCGGTGATTTGGATCACGACGAGTACGACTCCCTCAACCCCGTTCTCTTGAACGCTTTCGCTCGATCTACAAGGGTATGTAGATGCACTCCTCTCTCTCGTTGCTAGATGAACTCATAGATTGATCTTGGTGAAACCGTAGGAAATTTTTTATTTTCTGCAACGTTCCCCAACAGTGGCATCATGAGCTAGGTCTATGCGTAGTTCTCTTTGCACGAGTAGAACACAAATCTGTTGTGGGCGTAGATGTTGTCAACTTTCTTGCCACTACTAGTCTTATTTTGCTTAAGCGGTATTGTGGGATGAAGTGGCCCGGGCCGACCTTACACGTACGCTTACGTGAGACAGGTTCCACCGACTGACATGCACTAGTTGCATAAGGTGGCTAGCTGGTGTCCGTCTCTCCCACTTTAGTTGGAGCGGATTCGATGAAAAGGGTCCTTATGAAGGGTAAATAGAAGTTGACAAATCACGTTGTGGCTTTTTCGTAGGTAAGAAAACGTTCTTGCTAGAACCCTATTGCAGCCACGTATAAGATGCAACAACAATTAGAGGACGTCTAACTTGTTTTTGCAGCAATTGCTTTGTGATGTGATATGGCCAAAAGTTGTGATGAATGATGAATGATATTGTGATGTATGAGATCATGTTCTTCTAATAGGAATCACGACTTGCATGTCAATGAGTATGACAACCGAAAGGAGCCATAGGAGTTGTCTTAATTATTGTATGACATGCGTGTCAATGATTTAACGCCATGTAATTACTTTACTTTATTGCTAAACTGTTAGCTATAGTAGTAGAAGTAATAGTTGGCGAGCAACTTCATGGAGACAAGATGATGGAGATCATGATGATGGAGATCATGGTGTCATGCCGGTGACGAAGATGATCATGGATCCCCGAAGATGGAGATCAAAGGAGCTATATGATATTGGCCATATCATGTCACTACTATTTGATTGCATGTGATGTTTATCCTGTTTTTGCATCTTGTTTACTTAGAATGACGGTAGTAAATAAGATGATCCCTCATAATAATTTCAAGAAAGTGTTCCCCCTAACTGTGCGCCGTTGCGACAGTTCGTTGTTTCGAAGCACCACGTGATGATCGGGTGTGATAGATTCTAACATTCACATACAACGGGTGTAAGACAGATTTACACATGCAAAACACTTAGGTTAACTTGACGAGCCTAGCATGTACGGACATGGCCTCGGAACACAAGAGACCGAAAGGTCGAACATGAGTCGTATGGAAGATACAATCAACATGGAGATGTTCACCGATGATGACTGGTCCGTCTCACGTGATGATCGGACACGGCCTAGTCGACTCGGATCATGTAACACTTAGATGACTAGAGGGATGTCTAATCTGAGTGGGAGTTCATTAAATAATTTGATTAGATGAACTTAATTATCATGAACTTAGTCTAAAATCTTTGCAAAAATGTCTTGTAGATCAAATGGCCAATGCTCATGTCAACATGAACTTCAACGCGTTCCTAGAGAAAACCAAGCTGAAAGATGATGGCAGCAACTATACGGACTGGGCCCGGAACCTGAGGATCATCCTCATAGCTGCCAAGAAAGCATATGTCCTTGAAGCACCGTTAGGTGACCCACCTGCTCTCCCAGCACCGCAAGACGATTTGAACGTTTGGCAGACACGTGCTGATGATTACTCCCTCGTTCAGTGCGGCATGCTTTACAGCTTAGAACCGGGGCTCCAAAAGCGTTTTGAGCAACACAGAGCATATGAGATGTTCGAGGAGCTGAAAATGGTTTTCCAAGCTCACGCCCGGGTCGAGAGATATGAAGTCTCCGACAAGTTCTATAGTTGTAAGATGGAGGAAAATAGTTCTGTCAGTGAGCACATACTCAAAATGTCTGGGTTGCACAACCGCCTGTCCCAGCTGGACATTAACCTCCCAGACGAGGCAGTCATGGACAGAATCCTTCAGTTGCTCCCACCGAGCTACAAGAGCTTTGTGATGAACTACAATATGTAGGGGATGGTGAAAACTATTCCTGAAGTATTTTCAATGCTGAAGTCAGTAGAGGTAGAAATCAAAAAGGAACATCAAGTGTTGATGGTCAATAAAACCACCAAGTTCAAGAAAGGCAAGGGTAAGAAGAACTTAAAGAAGGACGGCAAGGATGTTGCCGCGCCCGGTAAGCCAGTTGCCGGGAAGAAGTCAAAGAATGGACCCAAGCCTGAAACTGAGTGCTTTTATTGCAAAGGGTAGGGTCACTGGAAGCGGAACTGCCCCAAATACTTAGCGGACAAGAAGGCCGGCAACACTAAAGGTATATGTGATATACATGTAATTGATGTGTACCTTACCAGTGTTCGTAGTAGCTCCTGGGTATTTGATACCGGTGCCGTTGCTCATATTTGTAACTCAAAGCAGGAGCTGCGGAATAAGCAGAGACTGGTGATGGACGAGGTGACGATGCGCGTCGGGAATGGTTCCAAGGTCGATGTGATTGCCGTCAGCACGCTACCTCTGCATTTACCTACGGGATTAGTTTTAAACCTCAATAATTGTTATTTAGTGCCAAGTTTGAGCATGAACATTGTATCTGGATCTCGTTTAATACGAGATGGCTACTCATTTAAATCTGAGAATAATAGTTGTTCTATTTATATGAGAGATATGTTTTATGGTCATGCTCCGATGGTCAATGGTTTATTCTTAATGAATCTCGAACGTAATGTTACACATATTCATAGTGTGAATACCAAAAGATGTAAAGTTGATAACGATAGTCCCACATACTTGTGGCACTGCCGCCTTGGTCACATTGGTGTCAAGCGCATGAAGAAGCTCCATGCTGATGGACTTTTAGAGTCTCTCGATTATGAATCATTTGACACATGCGAACCATGCCTCATGGGCAAAATGACTAAGCCTCCGTTCTTCGGAACAATGGAGCGACCAACCAACTTATTGGAAATCATACATACCGATGTGTGCAGTCCAATGAGCATTGAGGCTCGCGGAGCATATCGTTATGTTCTCACTATCACTGATGACTTGAGTAGATATGGGTATGTCTACTTGATGAAACACAAGTCTGAGACCTTTGAAAAGTTCAAGGAATTTTAGAATGAGGTAGAGAATCAACGTGACCGAAAGATAAAGTTCTTACGATCAGATCATGGAGGAGAATATTTAAGTCATGAATTTGGTACACACTTAAGGAAATGTGGAATCGTTTTACAACTCACGCCGCCTGGAACACCTCAGCGTAACAGTGTGTCCGAACGTCGTAATCGCACTCTATTGGATATGGTGATATCTATGATGTCTCTTACCGATTTACCGCTATCATTTTGGGAATACGCTCTAGAGACAGCTACATTCACTTTAAATAGGGCTCCGTCTAAATCCGTTGAGATGACACCGTATGAATTATGGTTTGGGAAGAAAACCAAGCTGTCATTTCTAAAAGTTTGGGGATGCGATGCTTATGTCAAGAAACTTCAACCTGAAAAGCTCGAACCCAAGTCGGAAAAATGCGTCTTCATAGGATACCCTAAGGAAACCATTGGGTATACCTTCTACTTAAGATCCGAGGGCAAGATCTTTGTTGCCAAGAACGGGTCCTTTCTGGAGAAAGAGTTTCTCTCGAAAGAACTAAGTGGGAGGAAAGTAGAGCTATGAAGAAGCGATGGCGGGCCCAGATTCCAACAAATGGCTTGAAGCCATGCAATCCGAGATAGAATCCATGTATGAAAACAAAGTATGGACTTTGACAGACTTGCCCGATGATCGGCGAGCGATAGAAAATAAATGGATCTTTAAGAAGAAGACGGACGCGGATGGTAATGTTACCATCTATAAAGCTCGACTTGTCGCTAAGGGTTATCGGCAAGTTCAAGGGGTTGACTACGATGAGACTTTCTCTCCCGTAGCGAAGCTGAAGTCCGTCCGAATCATGTTAGCAATTGCCGCATACTATGATTTTGAGATATGGCAGATGGGCGTCAAAACGACATTCCTTAATGGCTATCTTAAGGAAGAACTGTATATGATGCAGCCAGAAGGTTTTGTCGATCCTAAGAATGCTAACAAAGTGTGCAAGCTCTAGCGATCCATTTATGGGCTAGTGCAAGCATCTCGGAGTTGGAACATTCGCTTTGATGAGATGATCAAAGCGTTTGGGTTTATGCAGACTTATGGAGAAGCCTGCGTTTACAAGAAAGTGAGTGGGAGCTCTGTAGCATTTCTCATATTATATGTAGATGACATACTTTTGATGGGAAATGATATAGAACTATTGGACAGCATTAAGGCCTACTTGAATAAGTGTTTTTCAATGAAGGACCTTGGAGAAGCTGCTTACATATTAGGCATCAAGATCTATAGGGATAGATCAAGACGCCTCATAGGTCTTTCACAAAGCATATACCTTGATAAGATATTGAAAAAGTTCAATATGGATCATTCCAAGAAAGGGTTCTTGCCTGTATTGCAAGGTGTGGGATTGAGCTCGGCTCAATGCCCGACCACGGCAGAAGATAAAGAAGAGATGAGTGTCATCCCCTATGCCTCAGCCATAGGATGTATTATGTATGCCATGCTGTGTACCAGACCTGATGTAAACCTTGCCGTAAGTTTGGTAGGAAGGTACCAAAGTAATCCCGACAAGGAACACTGGACATCGGTCAAGAATATCCTGAAGTACCTGAAAAGGACAAAGGACATGTTTCTCGTTTATGGAGGTGACGAAGAGCTCGTCGTAAAGGGTTACGTTGATGCTAGCTTCGACACAGATCTGGATGACTCTAAGTCACAAACCAGATACATGTATATGTTGAATCGTGGAGCAGTAAGCTGGTGCAGTTGCAAGCAGAGCCTCGTGGCGGGATCTACATGTGAAGCGGAGTACATGGCAGCCTCGGAGGCAGCGCATGAAGCAATATGGATGAAGGAGTTCATCACCGACCTAGGAGTCATACCCAATGCGTCGGGGCCGATCACTCTCTTCCGTGACAACACTGGAGCTAGTGCCCTTGCCAAGGGGCCCAGGTTTCACAAGAAGACCAGGCACATCAAGCGTCATTTTAACTCCATCCGTGAAAATGTTCAAGATGGAGACATAGATATTTGCAAAGTACATACGGATCTGAATGTCGCAGATCCGTCGACTAAACCTCTTCCGCGAGCAAAACATGATCAACACCAGAACTCTATGGGTGTTCGATTCATCACAATGTAACTAGATTATTGACTATAGTGCAAGTGGGAGACTGTTGGAAATATGCCCTAGAGGCAATAATAAAAGGATTATTATTATATTTCATTGTTCATGATAATTGTCTTTTATTCATGCTATAATTGTATTATCCGGAAATCGTAATACACGTGTGAATACATAGACCACAACATGTCCCTAGTGAGCCTCTAGTTGACTAGCTCGTTGATCAACAGATAGTCATGGTTTCCTGATTATGGACATTGGATGTCATTGATAACGGGATCACATCATTAGGAGAATGATGTGATGGACAAGACCCAATCCTAAGCATAGCACAAGATCGTGTAGTTCGTTTGCTAGAGCTTTTCCAATGTCAAGTATCTTTTCCTTAGACCATGAGATCGTGTAACTCCCGGATACCGTAGGAGTGCTTTGGGTGTACCAAACATCACAACGTAACTGGGTGACTATAAAGGTATACTACGGGTATCTCCGAAAGTGTCTGTTGGGTTGACACGGATCGAGACTGGGATTTGTCACTCCGTATGACGGAGAGGTATCTCTAGGCCCACTCGATAATGCATCATCATAACGAGCTCAAAGTGACCAAGTGTCTGGTCATGGGATCATGCATTGCGGTATGAGTAAACTGACTTGCCGGTAACGAGATTGAACGAGGTATTGGTATACCGACGATCGAATCTCGGGCAAGTAACATACCGATTAACAAAGGGAATTGTATACGGGGTTGCTTGAATCCTCGACATCGTGGTTCATCCGATGAGATCATCGAGGAGCATGTGGGAGCCAACATGGGTATCCAGATCTCGCTGTTGGTTATTGACCGGAGAGCCGTCTCGGTCATGTCTACGTGTCTCCCGAACCCGTAGGGTCTACACACTTAAGGTTCGGTGACGCTAGGGTTGTAGAGATATTAGTATGCAGCAAACCGAAAGTTGTTCGGAGTCCCGGATGAGATCCCAGACGTCACGAGGAGTTCCGAAATGGTCCGGAGGTAAAGAATTATATATGGGAAGTCGAGTTTCGGCCATCGGGAAAGTTCCGGGGGTCACCGATATTGTACTGGGACCACCAGACGGGTCCCGGGGGTCCACCGGGTGGGGCCACCTATCCCGGAGGGCCCCATGGGCTGAAGTGGGAGGGGAACCAGCCCCTAGTGGGCTGGTGCTCCCCCCCTTGGGCCCCCCTTGCACCTAGGGTTGGGAACCCTAGGGAAGGGGGGCGCCTCCACTTGCCTTGGGGGGCAAGGCACCCCCTTGGCCGCCGCCCCCCTGGAGATTCAATCTCCTAGGGCCAGCGCCCCCCTGGGGACCCTATATAAAGAGGGGGGAGGGAGGGCAGCCGCACCCTTGCACTTGGCGCCTCCCTTCCCCCTTGCTACACCTCTCCCTCCCGCAGACGCTTGGCGAAGCCCTGCCGGGATCCCTGCTGCATCCACCACCACGCCGTCGTGCTGCTGGATCTTCATGAACCTCTCCTTCCCCCTTGCTGGATCAAGAAGGAGGAGACGTCACGCTGACTGTACGTGTGTTGAACGTGGAGGTGCCATCCGTTCGGCGCTAGGATCTCCGGTGATTTGGATCACGACGAGTACGACTCCCTCAACCCCATTCTCTTGAACGCTTCCGCTCGATCTACAAGGGTATGTAGATGCACTCCTCTCTCTTGTTGGTAGATGAACTCATAGATTGATCTTGGTGAAACCGTAGGCAATTTTTTATTTTCTACAACGTTCCCCAACAGATATACAGGGTGGCAGTGGTTTCACGTGCTCGTATCGGCGTCCATCGTCGCTACCATGACGATATCCGCCTTGGCTCGCGTGACCCTAAGATCAACAGGGTGGCAGTGGTGTCACATTGTCGTCTCGGTGTCCGTCATCGCTACCACGACGACACCCACCTCGACTCGCGTGACCCTAAGATAGATAGCATGGCAGTGGTGTCACGTGCTAGTCTCGGTGTCCGTCGTCGCTACCGCGACGACGTCTGCCTCGACTCGCGTGACCCTAAGATAGACAGGGTGGCAGTGGTTTCACATGCTTGTCTCGGTGTCCGTCGTCGCTACTGCGACGACGTCCGCCTCGACTCGCGTGACCCTAAGATAGACAAGTTATCCGTGGTGTCATGTGCTCGTCTCGGGGTCCGTCGTCCCTACTACGATGATGCTCGCCACGACTCACGTTACCCTAAGATAGACAGGGTGGCTGTGGTGTCACATGCTCTTCTCGGCGTCTTTCGTCCCTACCGCGACGTCGTCGACATCGACTCGCGTGACCCTAAGATAGACATGGTGGGGGTGGTGTCACATGCTCGTCTTGGTGTCCGTCGTCGCTAACGTGATGATGTCCGCCTCGACTCGTGTTACGCTAAGACAAGGTGGCAGTGGTGTCACGTGCTCGTCTCGGTGTCCGTCGTCGCTACCGCAACGATGTCCGCCTCGACTTGCGTGACAATAAGATAGACAGGGTGGCAGTGATGTCACGTGCTCGTCTCAGCGTCCATCGTCGCTACGACAACTATGTTCGCCTCGACTTGGGTTACACTAAGACAGGGAGACAGTGTTGTCACGTACTCGTCTCGGCGTTAGTCGTTGCTACCACGAAAACGTTCGCCTCGACTCACGTTATGCTAAGACAGGGTGGCGCTGATCTTACGTGCTCGTCTCGGCGTCCGTGTTGCTACCGCGACGACGTCCACCTGGACTCGCGTTACCGTAAGATAGACAGGGTGGCAGTGGTGTCACATGCTCGTCTCGGTGTCCGTCGTCGCTAACGTGATGATGTCCGCCTCGACTCATGTTACGCTAAGACAAGGTGGCAGTGGTGTCACGTGCTCGTCTCGGCATCCGTCGTTGCTACCGCAACGACGTCCGCCTCGACTTGCGTGACAATAAGATAAACAGGGTGACAGTGGTGTCACGTGCTCATCTCAGCGTCCGTCATCGCTACCGCGATGACGTCCGCCTCGACTCGTGTAACCCTAAGAGAGACAGGGTGGCAGTGGTGTCATGTGCTCGTCTCAGTGTCTGTTGTCGCTACCGCGATGACGGTCTGCCTCGACTCATGTAACCGTAAGATAGACAGGGTGGTAGTGGTGTCTCGTGCTCATCTCGGCGTCCATCATCGCTATCGCAACAACGTCCGCCTCGACTCGTGTTACCTTAAGATAGACAGGGTGGCAGTGGAGTCACATGCTCATCTCGGTGTCCGTCGTTGCTAACGTGATGACTTTCACCTCGACTCGCGCTACACTAAGACAGGCATCTGTCGTCGCTACCGCGACGATGTTCACCTCGACTCGCATTACGCTAAGACAGGGTGGCGATGATGTCACGTGCTTGTCTTGGCGTCGGTCATCACGAATGCGTCGATGTCTGCCTTGACTCGCGTTACGCTAAGACAGGGTGGTTGTGGTGTCACGTGCTCGTGTCGGCGTCTATCGTCACTACCGCGATGACGTCCTCTTCGACTCGCATTACCCTAAGATAGACAGGGTGGCTGTAGGATTTAGGGTTTCGGCAAAACCCTCGAGGTTCAAACACAGGGTGCGTACGAAGATTTCCCCCTACCGAGTCTCGCTCTCAGCCTTGCCGCGATCCCTAAGCTTAACTCGATGAACTCACAACACAAGAGACACGAGGTTTATACAGGTTCGGGCCACCGTTGTGGTGTAATAGCCTACTCCTGTGTGGTGGTGGTGGTGGATTGCCTCTTGGGATGATGATGAACAGTACAAGGGAAGAACAACCTCTTGAGGAGAGGTTTTCATGAGCTGGTGTGGTGTTCTACTTGTCTTGGTTTCGGTCCCTCTCCACTGTGGTCGCTAGTCCTATTTATAGAGGCCCTGGCCCTCTCCCCTAATATTGAGCGGGAAGGGATCCAACAACGGCCGTTTTGAAAGGGGACATCTAGTACAAGCTATCCTGACTAAAGGTGGTCTTCGCCTGTCAAAGGCGCTGGTGATGATGCCATCTTGGGTTCCACGATGACCTCCGTCCTGCCATCCTGCTGGCCTTGGTCTTGTTGCACCGATAGGGAAACCTTTTCCTAATGCCTCGGTACTCCGCGCCTGCGCTTGCCCCCTTAGCACCAAAGGGGAAACGAGGACACTGCGCGTGCTGGTGCCTGGCTGGCCTTGGTCATCATGGCTTGCGTCACGGGAACCTTGCGAGGTACCCCTTGCCTTGATCTCTCCGCCTCCTCGCGAGCCTGCCTGGTGAGGCCACTCCTAAGGAGGCCTTGTGCCGTCCGCCTCGCGAGGCTTGGCACCCCCCCGTGAGGGTCTTGAGTGTTGGTTGACGAAGACGGGCCATACTGGGCCACTAGTGGAGCCACGCCGCAGGCCGCATGTAGGCAAGTCTGGGGACCCCCGTTCCTAGAACGCCGACAGTAGCCCCCGGGCCCAAGGTGCGCTCGGACTTGGCTTAGCGGTGAAGCCAAAGGGCAAGTGAGGAGCGCCGCGGGCCCCAACAGCCTGCGTCCTTGGTTGACGCATGGCGACTGATTGGACGTGGACGTCCCCGCTTACCCATGCTGCCTCGGCAGCTGCCCGACTTGATGAGTCCCTACTACATGCAAAAAGGGTCATCATTACCTGCGATCGTGGAGGTCGACGGTTGGCCTCCCTTGGGCTATAAATGAGGAGGGGCGAGAGCCCCTATCGCCCATCTCTTACCATTCCTCTCGCTTCTCCTCCCTAGCTCCATTGCTTGTAGCGCCCCCATGGCGCCTGCGAAGAGGTTTTCGGCCGTGGAGAAGGGGAAGGCTCTCCAGGAAGGGCCTGGCTCTCCTCCACCCAGCCATGGACGCGGTCGCCCTCGCAAGCACTCCGTGACCCCTGCCGTGGCTCCCCGCAGCCGCGGGAGTGGCCCTTCATGTGGTGGGGGTCGCCCATGTCAAGGCAGTCCGGTTGATGGAGGAAGGCGTGCTGTGGTCGCGCGGCCTCCCCGGCCGCTTCCACTCGGTGGAGGTGTTGCCGGAATTCGTCGTGTGGTAAGAAAACCCGGCCGGCAGCTAGCTTCAGCTCCCGCGCTTCTTCATTGGCGAGCTGCCGGCCGCTGCCCCAGGCGGGCTCTAGTTGCAGGCGGACGGCTACTACAGTAGGGCCTCCTGGGTCGCGGTAGAGGTGTTTGTCACCGGCAATGCAGCCTTGGCCCGAGGCTAGCAGACATTTTCCCGCACGCGCGGTCTGGGCAGGCCGTGCACCCTCCACTTCAGGTATGATGGCGACGCGATGCTCTACATGAGGGTGTTCGGAGGGGATGGCCGTCGCGTTGGGTGCTTCCCTGAAGACAACGACAACGACGAGGTGCTCGGTCCTGGTGATGGTCGCGACAAGGGTGAAGGCGAACCCGCTCCCGGCGGCGACCGCGGTTCCTCCTCCGGCGGCAGCTCCTCCAGCGGCGGCTATGATCAACCGCCACACCGCCGTGTCCGCCTCGAGGGCGGCAGTGGGGCGTCCCATCGCTGTGCTTCGGTGAAGCGCGAGGTGGGGTCTAGCTGAGCTCAGGAGGTCACCGGAGATCCCTCCTTGCGAACTGCTGCAAGGCACGTGCTGCTTTTGGTTCATTTTCCTTCCTTCCTGTATTGAGAGAGACAAGTATGGGGCCCCGTGGGGGCGTGCAACAAACTATGATTTCCTAGTTAACATGTTGCATTTATTGTTCCCGTGCTGTGTCATGGCATCGTTGTTATACGTCTACGTGTAGGAACAACTTAGCTTGGCACGTTTGAAGTAGTTTACGCCTCGCGAGGTGCCTGCTTCAGACCTCGCCGGGCGCCTTAAGAGCTGCAAAAAATTCGTTGAGAGACTATCATTTCCCGAACCTTGTTCACAAGGGCTGCCGGCCATGGCCCAACGCTTCGTGTCACGATGCCCGAGGGGCACGGACTGAGAGGGGGTGCTTCTGCTGCGAATTCAAATGAGAGAGCCTCGCGAAAATCAGAAGAAGAAGGGCTCACGAGGGCACCCGCACAACCCCCTCGCGAGGCTTGCGAGAGAGAGCAAGTCAGACAAAGAGCTGAAGACAGAAAACAAAGGCAGAAGACGATGGAACAGAACGGGTAAAGAACACCAGAAGCAACTTTAATCAAGGTTCAAACAAGGAAGAGCGAGCCAACCGCAGAAAGCAAATGAAAAGCCGCGTCCGGCACCTAGTCTAGTCTTCAAGTCTTCTCACCAGCGCGGAGCTAAGTGCTGCCACTGGGCGTGGGAGGGAGCCCCCGAGGCCCAAGGGCAGCACTCCTGAGACTCCGGGGCGTGTACAGCCCCACTCATTATTATGTGAGAGTGTCACGGGCAGCGAGCTTCATAGGCACCAGGCCTTCTTCACAGGCACCGGGCCTTTCTTCGGGCGGCGAGCTTCACAGGCACTGGGCCTTCTTCACAGGCACCGGGGCTTTCTTCAGGGGTAAAACTTCTGAAGGTGCTAAATGTTCCACGCGTTCAGGATGGGTACCCCATCCTGGGTCTCCAGGCATGCGACGCCAGGCCTGGAGACGTGGACGACCTTGAACGGGCCCTCCCACATGGGTGAGAGCTTATGCAGCCCTTCCCTGGAGAGCACCCGCCTCAGGACGAGGTCACCCACTTCGAGCGTCCTGGGGCGGACGCTGCCACAATGATACCGCCGCAGCGCCTGCTGGTATCTTGCTACCCGTAGCGCGGCTTCACGGCGGCGTTCCTCCCCCAACACGAGGTCCATCCCCCGCATGGCGTCCTGCTGCGCCTCATCAAACGCCAGGACCCGCGCAGAGCGACGCCTAACCTCGTAAGGGGGAACCGCTTCTACTCTGTAGACGAGGAAGAACGGGGTCTCGCCCGTTAGCTTGGTGGCGGTGGTGCGGATGGACCACATCACGGACTGGAGCTCGTCGCGCCAGCCCCTGCTGCAGGCCTCCAGTTTCTTCTTGAAGGTCCTGGTCTTGAGGCCCCTCAGGACCTCCGCGTTGGTGTGCTCGGCCTGGCCGTTGCTCCAGGGGTGCGCCACCGAAGCGTAGCAGATCTGCGTTCCAAGGTTAGCACAATATGTCTTGAAGAGATTGCTAGTGAACCATGAACCGTTGTTGGTGATGATGCGGTTAGGGACCCCAAATCGGCTCACGAGGCCCTTGATGAACTTGACCGCGGAGCCGGCTGGGATGGTGCGGACGGCTTCCACCTCCGCCCACTTGGTGAACTTGTCGATGGCGACATAGAGGTAGTGGTAGCCCCCAGCGCCTGGTCACTTGGCGGGGCCTCTTCACCCCCGGGGGCATCATCCTGCTGAGCTTGGTCTCTTGCTGCTGTTGTCGTGGTCCTCGCGAGGCTTTCCTGGTCTTGTGCTGCCCCGGCTGAGGCCGTAACTGGTCGGGACGCAGCCTTAGCCTGGCGCTCCTCCCGGACCGCCACCAGGGCCGCGTTGGCGGAGTAAGGAGTTACGGCATGGTAGAGCACCAGGGGCTCGAGGGGGCACGGCACCACCATCGCGGGGGGGGGGGGGGGGGGTGGTCATGTAATCCTTGAGGTCTTGAAACGCTTGGTCGGCCTCCTGTGTCCACTCAAATGGGCCCTTTTTCTTCATCAGCTTGAAGAACGGTAGGGCGCGCTCCCCCAGCTTGGAGATGAAACGACCTAACGCAGTCACGCGACCGATGAGCTTCTGCATTTCTCTGAGGGTGTGCGGCGGACTCATGTCTTCGATTGCCTTGACCTTCTCCGGGTTGGCCTCGATCCCACTCTGGGACACGAGGAAGCCCAGCAGCTTGCTTGAAGGGACGCCGAACACGCACTTCTCCGGGTTGAGTCGCAGGTCTACCTGGCGAAGGCTCGCGAAGATCTCCTCCAGGTCCTGGATCAAGGCGCTTGCCTCCCGAGCCTTCACCACAATGTCGTTGACATAAGCCTCGGCGTTTCTCCCGAGCTGCTAACCCAAGGCAATGTGCATCAGCCATCGGAAGGTCGCGCCCGCATTGCGCAACCCAAACGACATGCAAGTGTAGCAGTATACCCCACATGGGGCCAGGAAGGCTGTCTTATCCATGTCTTCTACCGCCATCTTGATCTGGTGATAACCTGAGAACGCATCCAGGAAACATAGTAGATCGCACTCAGCGGTAGAGTTGACGATCTGGTCGATGTGGGGGAGCGGGAACGGATCTTGCGGAAAGGCCTTGTTAAGGTTGGTGAAGTCGACGCAAATGCGCTCCTTTCCCCCTTTTTTGGCATGACAACGGGGTTTGCCAGCCATTTGGGGTAGCGAACCTCGCAAATAACTTCTGCTGCCTCCAGCTTGCGGGTTTCTTGGATGATGAAAACCTGCTTCTCCATGGACTGCCGCCTCGCCTTCTGCTTCATAGGGCGTACATTGGGGCACACATTCAGGTGACGCTCAATCACCTCGCTTGGGACCCCCACTAACTGCTTGGGTTCCCACGCGAACATCTCCTTGTTCGAGCGCAAGAACTTCACCAACGCCTTCTCTTGGTTGGGGTCGAGGTCGACACCTATGGTGAAGGTGGATCCTGAGGACCCATCTTCCTCAACTGGCACCTGCTTGGTTTACTCCTTATCCTGAGTGAACAACTGCTCCTTTTTGGTTGGTGCAGCTTCCTTGGCCTTGGAGGCGTCCGTGTCGGCGGGCTGCGCCGCCGCGGCGACCTTGAGGGAAAGCTTGAGCACCATAAGAGCCCCCTTGGTGTCTCCAGCTATGGTGAGGACGCCGTTGCTCCCGGGCATCTTCATGAGGTTGTAGGCCGGATGGGTTACTCCCATGAACTGAGCCAGGGCAGGGTATCCGAGGATGGCGTTGTACGGGAGGCCAATGTGAGCAATTTCAAAGTCGACCAGCTCCATGCGGTAGTTGTCGTGGGTGCCGAAGGTCAAGGGAAGGCGGATCTGCCCTAGGGGACTGGAAGAACCGCCTCTGACGCTAGAGAAGGGCTTGCTAGGACGGAGCCGCTCCAGCGGCACGTGGAGGAGGCTGAAGGCCTCCACCGAGAGCATGTTGAGGCTAGCACCACCATCGATGAGGGTTTCGGTGACGGCCATGTGGCAGATGGTGGGCGTGCAGATCATCGGGAGTGCACCCGAGCAGGCGATGGTGATGGGGTGATCTTCTGTGTTGAAGGTCAGGTTGGCCTTGGGCACCACCCAACCCGGGGGAGCTCCTCGCCGTGAGGGGACGGTGCTGATCCGGCGAAAGAACGGCTTGGCGTGGCGGTCTGAGGGTGGCGCCTGCGAGCCGCCCAGGAGAGCTGCGACGACCGGGGGCGCCGGCGCCGCGAAGTGGGCGAGGAAGAGGTCCCGTAGCTCCTCCCAGGAGGCCATGGAAGAAGCCAGCAGGTTGAGCAACCATGTGCGCGGGACACCAGTAAGGGCCATGGGAAGCTAGTTGGCCATGACCTTGTTGTCGCCCACGGCCTGGAGGACAGCCTCCTCGTACTCCAGCAGGAAAGCCGCCAGGTCCGTCACACCGTCGTAGCGCGGCGACATCTCTGGCTTGAACTTGAGCGGCCACTCCACCTGCCGTAAGGCGGGGGCCAAGGCTTGGAGCCCCCTGGCCCCGGCGCTGGCGCCGGTCGCCGGAGCCAGAAGCGCGATGTCCACCATGAGGGCGAAGCGCGGTGTTGGCGGAGTGCAGGTCGACGGAAGGAAGAGCTCTAGCGCTCCCCCTACCTGGCGCGCCAAATGTCGGATTTAGGGTTCTGGCAAAACCCTTGAGGTTCGAACACTAGGGTGCGCACGAAGATTTCCCCCTACCGAATCTCGCGCTCAGCCTCGCCGCAATCCCTAAGCTTAACTCGATGAACTCACAACACAAGAGACACGAGGTTTATACAGGTTCGGGCCACCATTGTGGTGTAATACCCTACTCCTGTGTGGTGGTGGTGGATTGCCTCTTGGGCTGATGATGAACAGTACAAGGGAAAAACAGCCTCCTGAGGAGAGGTGTTCTTGAGCTGGTGTGGCGTTCTACTTGTCTTGGTTTCGGACCTTCTCCATTGTGGTGGTTAGTCCTATTTATAGAGGCCCTATCCCTCTCCCCAAATATTGAGCAGGAAGGGATCCAACAACGGCCATTTTGAAAGGGGACAACTAGTACAAGCTATCCTAACTAAAGGTGGTCTTCGCCTGTCAAAGGCGCTGGTGATGACGCCGTCTTAGGCTCCATGATGACCTCCGTCCTGCCGTTCTGCTCGCCTTGGTCTTGTTGCACCAATAGGGAAACCTTTCCCTGATGCCTCGGTACTCCACGCCTGCGCTTGCCCGCTTAACACCAAAGGGGAAACGAGGACATTGCGCGCGCTGGTGCCCGCCTGGTGCCCGCCTGACCTTGGTCGTCATGGCTTGCATCACGAGAACCTCGCGAGGTACCCCTTGCCTTGATCTGTCCGCCTCCTCGTGAGCCTGCCTGGTGAGGCCGCTCCTGAGGATGCCTCGTGTCGTCCGCCTCGCGAGTATTGGCCCCCCGCGAGGGTCTTGAGTGTTGGTTGACGAAGACGGGCCGTACTGGACCACTGGTGGAGCCACGCCGCACGCCGTAGGCAGGCAAGTCTGGGGACCCCTGTTCCCAAAACGCCAACAGTGGCAGTGGTGTCGCGTGATCGTCTCGACGTCTGTTGTCGCCACCATTATGATGTCTGCCTCGACTCATGTAACTCTAAGATAGATAGGGAGGCAGTGGTGTAACATGCTCGTCTCGGTGTTCGTCGTCGCTACCGTGACGACGTCCACCTCGACTCGCATTACCCTAAGATAGACACGGTGGCAATGGTGTCACATGCTCCTCTTGGTGTCCATCGTCACTAACGCGACGACGTCCGCCTTGACTCGCGTTACGTTAAGACAGGGTGGCAGTGGTGTCACGTGCTTGTCTCGGCGTCCGTCGTCGCTACCGCGAAGACGTCTGCCTCGACTCACGTTACCCTAAAACAGGGTGGCAATGGTGTCACGTGCTCATCCCGGCGTCCATCGTCGTTACCGCGACGACATCCGCCTCGACCCCCGTAACCCTAAGATAGACAGGGTGGCAGTGGTGTCACGTGCTCTTCTTGGCGTCATCGTTGCTACCGCGACGACGTCTTCCTAGACTCACATGTAACGCCCCGAGACCGATGCTCCAGATGCCTTCTATTTATTTTAGTTATTGTTGTGTGTTTATTATGTTTGTTGCATTATCATAATTGTTTTGCATATTTCATTCCTCTATGTTGATGCCATGATCATGATGAGTGTCATTGCCATATTTTGCTTCTCGCATCATGTTCATATTTTATTATATTGCATTGTGCCGTCGTTGTTTGTTTGCCATGTTCATCTCACCTTGTTATATGCTACATTTTATGGATGTGCCTCTTGTCATTTTTGTATTGCATTATATCATGATCTTAATTTTGGTTGCATTCTTCATGTTGGAGTGTTGGTTATGTGCTCTCCATCTTCCCCTCTTCCTCCTATGGTTGTTTGCCTCTTCATCTTTTCCCCAAGGCCCTTCTCCAAGTGCAAACTATTTCACTTCTTCATTCTTTCAAATTTCCCCCTTTATTGCAAGTGACCTTTTCCCCTACTCCATAAATGTTCATTCTTTCCCTATTAATCTAAAACCATGCCTATACCCTCTCTGCCAATTTTCAGCTCTTTTGGACTTGATTTGGTTGGAATCAAAATTGCCTCAAGTTTGAATTTAATTCAAACTTGCGATAATTTTCTTTCTCTAAAATTTCCCAAACCAATTATTTCAAATAGTGCATAATTCCAGCGTCTTAGGGATATTCTTTTACCTCTCATACCCCTCTCCCATCTCCCTGGCATTTTCCTTATTATCTCTATTCATTTTAATATCGACAGAGTAGTAATATTGGGGAAGAGAGAGAAAGCCAACCTTCCACTTCTTACCTGTTCATTTCAGCCCAACTCCAGTCCATTTTTTCCTTCAGGCCTCCTTCGTACTGCAGAGCATCGGAGAAGATTCTCAAAAAAGGCAGAGCATCAGAGACAGCGACGTCGCCTCGACCACTGATGGGACGGTCGACGAGAGCCCTCCATGCTCCATAAAGCCCCAGCTAGTCCTCTCCACCCTTGCCCTAACCCTCCTCTTTCCCTCACCGCCGCCGCTGCCAAGTGAAGCCACGCCCATCCACCACAGCCTCGCTCGCGCCATGGCCGAGGGGAGCTCAAGCTCTTCTCCGACTTGATCCTCGCCGTAGCCATCTCCTTCTTCCACGGGGATGTCATGGATGCCTCCGTCCTCTTCCACGACCACACACGCGACCTTACGGACTCCCGCAGGAGGTCCTTCCTCATCGAGGACTCCTTCCTCTACTTCTACTCCGCACGCGCACCCGAGCACCACCGCCACGATCAGCACGCCGTCGAGCCTGATCAACTCCAACAGCACCCCCACAGTGAATATCTTCTCCTCCCCATCATCGTTCCTGTTGTTTTCTGTCATCCTTGCTGCCATTCGGCGCCCAATCCGCATTCCTCGCTGCACGCCCGCCGTGGCCGTGGCCGAGCGCCTTGACCCGGGAGGCCGGCCTTTGTGTTTTGCTCTGGTTTGTCTTTTGCTTCACTTAGAGCTGAGCTGCTTCTTTAGCATGGTCCACATACCCGTCAGCACACGCACCCATGTATCACTGTGCGCCGCAGCCGAGACGTGCTCCAGCTCGATGCTCGAGCTCCGGCCTCTTTCCTCCGCTCCCCGCATGCACGGGTGCACCCAGGTAGCGATGACGGACGCCGAGACAAGCACGTGACACCACCGCCACCTTGTCTTAGCGTAACGCGAGTTGAGGTGGACGTCGTCGTGGCAGCGACGAAGGACACCGAGACGAGGATGTGACACCACTACCACCTTGTCTTAGCGTAACACGAGTCGAGGCGGACGTCATCACGTTAGCGCCGACGGGCACCGAGAAGATCATGGGACACCACTGCCACCCTGCTTATCTTAGGGTAACGCGAGTCGAGGCAGACAGTGTCGCTGTAGCAACGACGGACACCGAGATGAGCACATGAGATCACCGCCACCCTGTCTTAGCATAATGCGAGTTGAGGCAAACATTGTCGTGGTAGTGACGACTGACACCGAGACGAGCACGTGACAACACTGCTTCCCTGTCTTAGCGTAACCCGAGTCGAGGCGAACATAGTCGCGGTAGCGACGACGGATGCCGAGACGAGCACGTGACATCACCACCACCCTGTCTTAGCGTAATGCGGGTCGAGGCGAACATCGTCGTGGTAGCGAGACGGACGCCGAGACGAGCACGTGACACCACCGCCACCCTGTATTAGAGTAACATGAGTTGAGGCGGACTTCGTCGCGGTAGCGACTATGGACATCGAGACGAGCATGTGACACCACCCCCACCATGTCTATCTCAGGGTCATGCGAGTCGAGGCAGACGACGTCGCGGTAGCAACGACGGACGTCGAGAGGAGCATGTGACACCACAGCCACCCTGTCTATCTTAGGGTAACGCGAGTCGAGGCAAACATCATTGTAGTAGCGACGATGGACCCCAAGACGAGCATGTCACACCATAGCTAACCTGTCTATCTTAGGGTCACGCGAGTCGAGGCGGACGTTGTCGCAGTAGCGACGATGGACACCAAGACAAGCATGTGGCACCACTGCCACCCTGTGTATCTTAGGGTCACGCGAGACGAGGCGGATGTGGTAGCTGTAGCAACGATGAACACCAAGACGGGCACGTGACAACACTGCCACGTTGTCCATCTTAGGGTCACGCGAGTCGAGGTGGGCATCGTCGTGGTAGCGACGATGGACACCGAGATGACAACGTGGCACAACTGCCACCCTGTCGATCTTAGGGTCACGCGAGCCAAGGCGGACGTCATCACGGTAGCGACGATGGACACCGATACAAGCACGTGAAACCACTGCCACCCTATCTATCTTAGGGTCACGCGAGTCAAGGCAGATGTCATCGCGGTAGCGACTACGGAAGCGAGACGAGCACGTCACAACACTGCCACCCTGTCTATCTTATTATCACGCAAGTCGAGGCAGATGTTGTCGCGGTAGCGACGACGGATGCCGAGAGGAGCACGTGACACCATGGCCACCCTGTCTATCTTAGGGTCACATGAGTCGAGGCGGACGTCGTCGCAGTAGCGAGGATGGACGCCGAGACGAGCACGTGGCACCACTACCAACCTGTCTGTCTTAGGGTCTCGCGAGTCGAGGCGGACGTCGTCGCGGTAGCGACGACGGATGCCGAGATGAGCACGTGACACCACTGCACCCTGTCTATCTTAGGGTCACGCAAGTTGAGGCAGACGTCGTCGCGGTAGCGACAACGGATGCCAAGACGAGCACGTGACACCACGTCCATCCTGTCTATCTTAGGGTCACATGAGTCGATGCAGCCATCGTCTTTGTAGCAAGGACAGACGCCAAGACGAGCACGTAACACCGCTGCCACCCTGTCTATCTCAGGGTCATGCAAGTCGAGGCGGACGTCGTGGCAGTAGCGACGATGGACACCGAGATGAGCATGTGACACCACAGCCTCCCTGTCAATCATAGGGTCACACGAGTCGAGGCGAACGTCGTCGCGGTAGCGACGACAGACGCCGAGATGAGCACGTGACACCATTGCCACCTTGTCTTAAGGTAACGCGAGTTGAGGTGGACGTCGTCGCGGTAGTGACGACGGATGCCGAGACGAGCACGTGACACCACTACCACCCTGTCTATTTTAGGGTAACGCGAGTCGAGGCAGACATCGTCGCGGTAGTGACGATGAACGTCGAGAAGAGCACGTGACACCACTGCCACCCTGTCTAGCTTAGGATTATGCGAGTCGAGGTGGATGTCGTCGCGGTAACAACGACGGACGCGAGACGAGCATGCGACACCATTGCCACCCTGTTTTAGGGTAACACAAGTCGAGGCAGACGTCGTCACGGTAGCGACGACGGACGCCGAGATGAGCACATGACACCACAACCACCCTATCTTAGCGTAACTCGAGTTGAGGCGGATGTTGTCGCGTTAGCGAGGACCGACACCAAGACAAGCACGTGACATCACCGCCACCCAGTCTTAGAGCAACGCGAGTCGAGGCGAACGTCGTCGTGGAAGCGACGATGGACGCCGAGACGAGCATATGACACCACTACCGCCCTGTCTTAGCGTAACGCGAGTCAAGGCGGACATAGTCGCGTTAGAGACGACGGACACCGAGAGGAGCATGTGACACCACTGCCACCCTGTCTATCTTAGGGTAACGCGAGTCGAGGCAGACATCGTCACGGTAGCGACGATGGATGCTGAGGCGAGCACGTGACACCATGGACTCCCTGTCTATCATAGGGTCACACGAGTTGAGGCGGACGTCGTCACGGTAGCGACAACGGACGCCGAGATGAGCACGTGACACCATTGCCACCTTGTCTTAAGGTAACGCGAGTTGAGGCGGACCTCGTTAGGGTAGCGATGATGGACGCCGAGACGAGCACGTGACACCACTGCCACCCTGTCTATCTTAGGGTAACTTGAGTCGAGGCAGACGTTGTCGTGGTAGCGACGATGAACGCCGAGAAGAGCACGTGACACCACTGCCACCCTAGCTATCTTAGGGTTACGCGAGTCGAGGCGGATGTCGTCACGGTAACAACCATGGACGCCGAGACGAGCACGTGACACCATTGCCACCCTGTTTTAGGGTAACGCGAGTCGAGGCGGACATCGTTGTGGTAGCAACGACGGACGCCAAGACGAGCACGTGACACCACCGCTGCCATGTCTTAGCGTAATGCGAGTCAAGGCGGACGTCGTCGCGTTAGCGACGACGGACACCAAGAGGAGCATGTGACACCACTGCCACCCTGTCTATCTTAGGGTAATGCAAGTCGAGGTGGACGTCGTCGCGGTAGCGATGAAGGACGTCCGCCTCGAGTCGCGTTACCGTAACATAGACAGGGTGGCAGTGGTCACGTGCTCGTCTCGCGTACATCATCGCTACAGTGATGATGTCTGCCTCGACTCGCATTACCCTAAGATAGACAAGGTGGCAGTAGTCTCACATGCTCGTCTTGGTGTCCGTCGTCGCTATCGCGATGACGTATGCCACCACCCGCGTTACCCTAAGACAGGGTGGCAGTGGTGTCACGTGCTCGTCTCGGCGTCCGTCGTCGCTATTGCAACAACGTCCACCTCGACTCTCGTTACCCTCAGACAGGGTGGCAGTGGTGTCACATGCTCGTCTTGGTGTTCGCCGTCGCTCTCGCGATGATGTCCTCCTCAACTCGCGTAACCGTAAAATAGACAGGGTGGCAATGGTGTCCGTCGTCGCTACCGCGATGATGTCCGTCTCGACTCGCGTAACCCTAAGATAGACAGGGTGGCAGTGGTGTCACGTCCTCGTCTCGGCGTCCGTTGTCGCTACCGCGACGACGCCCGCCTCAACTTGCGTTACCCTAAGATAGACAGGGTGGTAGTGGTGTCACATGCTCGTCTCGGCGTCTGTCGTCGCTACTGTGACGACGTCCGCCTCGACTTGCATGACCCTAAGATACACAGGGTGGACGTAGTGTCACGTGCTCCTCTCGGTGTCCGTCGTTGCTACCGCAACGACGTCCGCCTCGACTCGCGTGATCCTAAGATAGACAGGGTGGCGGTTGTGTCACATGCTTGTCTCGGCGTCTGTCATTGCTATCGCAATGACGTCCGTCTCGACCCGCGTGACCCTAAGATAGATAGGGTGGCAGTGGTGTCAGGTGCTGGTCTCGGCGTCTGTCATTGCTATCGCAATGACGTCCGCCTCGACTCGCGTTATCCTAACATAGACAGGGTGGCAGTACTGTCATGTGCTCGTCTCGGCGTCCGTCGTTGCTACCGCTACGACGTCCGCCTCGACTCGCGTAACCCTAAGATAGACAGGGTGGCAGTGGTGTCACGTGCTTGTCTCGGCGTCCGTCATTGCTACCGCGAAGATGTCTGCCCCGACTCACGTTACTCTAAGATATACAAGGTGGCAGTGGTGTCACGTTCTCCTCTAGGCGTCCGTCGTTGTTATCACGACGACATCCGCCTCCATTCGTGTTACCCTAAGACATGGTGTCAATGGTGTCACATGCTCGTCTCGGTGTCCGTCCTCGCTATTGCCATGACGTCTCCCTCGACTCGCGTTACCCTAAGATAGGAAGGTAGTGGTGTCACGTTCTCGTCTCGGCGTTCATCCTAGGTACCGCGACGACGTCCGCCTCAACTCGCATAACCCTAAGATAGACAGGGTGGAAGTGGTGTCACGTGCTTGTCTCGGCGTCCGTCGTCGCTACCTGGACGACATCCGCCTCAACTCGCGTAACCCTAAGATAGACAGGGTGGCAGTTGTGTCACGTGCTCGTCTCGGTTTCCATCGTCGCTAACGCGACGACATCCGCCTCGACTCACGTGATCCTAAGATAGAGAGGGCGGTAGTGTTGTCACGTGCTCGTATCGGCGTCCGTCGTCGCTACCGTGATGACGTCCGCCTCGACTCGCGTGACCCTAAGATAGACTGGGTGGCAGTGGTGTCACGTGCTCGTCTCGGCGTCCGTCGTCGCTACTGTGATGATGTCCGCCTCGACACGCATGACCCTAAGATACACAGGGTGGCCGTGGTGTCACGTGCTCCTCTCGGCATCCACTGTTGCTACTGCGACGACGTCCGCCTTGACTCGTGTGACCCTTAGATAGACAGGGTGGCAGTGGAGACACATGCTTATCTCAGGGTTTGTCCTCGCTACTGCAACGACGTCCTCCTAGACTCGGGTTATGCTAAGACAGGGTGGTGGTGGTGTCACATGCATGTCTCGGCGTCCGTCATCGCTACCACGGTGGTGTCTGTCGTCGCAACCGTGACGACGTCCGCCTGGACTCGCATGACCCTAAGATAGACATGGTGGCAGTGGTGTCACGTGCTCTTCTCGGCGTCCGTCGTTGCTACCGCGATGACATCCGTGTCGACTCGCGTTACCCTAACATAGACAGGGTGGAAGTACTGTCATGAGCTCGTCTCGGCATCCGTCGTTGCTACCGTGATGACGTCCACCTCGACTCACGTTACCCTAAGATAGACAAGGCGCCAGTGGTGTCACATGCTCATGTAGGCGTCCGTCGTCGCTATCGCAATGACGTCAGCCTCCATTTGCATTACCCTAAGACATGGTGTTAATGGCGTCACGTGCTCGTCTCGGCGCCTGTCATCGCTATCGCCACGACGTCCGCCTCGACTCTTGTTACCCTAAGACAGGCTGCAGTGGTGGCACGTGCTTGTATGGGTGTCCTTCGTCGCTACCGCGACGATGTCCGCCTCGACTCGCATGACCCTAAGATAAACAGGGTGGCAGTGGTGTCACATACTTGTCTCAGAGTCCATCGTCTCTACCGCGATGACATCCGCCTCGACTCGCGTGACCCTAAGATAGATAGGGTGGTAGTGCTATCATGTGCTCATCTCGGCATCGGTCATCGCTACGGCGATGACGTCCGCCTCGATTCACGTGACCCTAAGATAGACAAGGTGGAAGTAATGTCACGTTCCCGTCTCGACGTCCGTTGTTGCTACTGCGATGACGTCCGCCTTGACTCATGTGACCCTAAGATAGATATGGCGGCAGTGGTGTCATGTGCTCGTCTCGGCGTCCATCCTTGCTACTGCGACGATGTTCGCCTCGACTCACGTCAGCCTAAGTTAAACAGGGTGGCCATGGTGTCACGTGCTCGTGTCGGGGTCCGTCGTTGCTACCGTGACGACGTCCGCCTGGAATCGCATTACCCTAAGATAGACAAGTTGGCTGTGGTGTCACGTGCTCGTCTCGGCGTCCGTTGTTGCTATCATGACAACGTACGCCTCCACTCGCGTTACCCTAAGACAGGGTGGCGGTGGTGTCACGCCCTCGTCTCGGCGTCCGTATTCACTATCGCGAGAACGTCCACCTCGACTCGCGTTACCCTCAGACAGGGTGGCAGTGGTGTCACATGCTCGTCTCGGCGTCCGTTGTCGCTACCACGATGACGTCTGCCTCAACTCGCGTGACCCTAAGATAGACAGGGTGGCAGTGGTGTCACGTGCTCGCCTCGGCTTCGGTCGTTGCTACTGCGTTAACGTCCGCCTTGACTCGCGTTACCCTAACATAGACAGGGTGGAAGTACTGTCATGTGCTCGGCTCGGCGTTCGTTGTCGCTACCGCTATGATGTCTGCCCCGACTCGCGTAACCCTAAGATAAACAAGGCGGCAGTGGTGTCACGTGCTCGTCTCGGTGTCCGTCGTCGCTACAACAACGACGTCTGCCTTGACTCGCGTTACCCTAAGATAGACAAGGTGGCAGTGGTGTCATGTTCTCATCTAGGCGTCCGTTGTCGCTATCGCGACGACGTCAGCCTCCTTTTGCGTTACCGTAAGACAGGGTGTCAATGGTGTCACGTGCTCGTCTCGGCGTCCGTCATCGCTATCGCCACAACGTCCGCCTCGACTCTTGTTAACCTAAGATAGTGTGGCAGTGGTGTCACGTGCTCGTCTGGGTGTCCGTCATTGCTACCGCGACGATGTTTGCCTCGACTCGCGTGACCCTAAGATAAACAGGGTGGCAGTGGTATCACATGCTCGTCTCGTCGTCTCTCGTCTCTACCGCGATGACATCCGCCTCGACTCGCGTGATCCTAAGATAGACAGGGTGGAAGTGCTGTCACGTGCTCATATCGACTTAGGTCGTCGCTACGGCAACGATGTCCGCCTCGACTCGTGTGACCCTAAGATAGACAAGGTGGCAGTGGTGTCATGCGCCCGTCTCAGCATCCGTCGTCGCTACCGCGATGACGTCCGCCTCGACTCACGTGACCCTAAGATAGACAGGGTGGTAGTGGTGTCATGTGTCGGGGTCCGTCGTTGCTACCGTGATGACGTCTGCCTCGAATCGCATTACCCTAAGATAGACAAGGTGGCAGTGGTGTCACGTGCTTGTCTCAGCGTCCATCGTCGCGACCTCCATTTGCGTTATCCTAAGACAGGGTGGCAGTGGTGTCACGTCCTCGTCTCGGCGTCCGTAGTCGCTATCGCGACAACATCCACCTCAACTCGCGTTACCCTCAGACAGGGTGGAAGTGGTGTCACATGCTCGTCTCGGCGTCCGTCATCGCTACCGCGACGACGTCCGCCTCAACTTGTGTAACCCTAAGATATACATGGTGGCAGTGGTGTCACGTGCTCGTCTCGCCGTCCGTCGTCGCAACCGCGATGATGTCCGGATCGACTCGCGTAACCCTAAGATAGACAGGGTACCAGTGGTGTCACGTGCTTGTCTCGGCGTCCGTCGTTGCTAGCGCGACGACGTCCGCCTCGAATCGCATTACCCTAAGATAGACAGGGTGGCAGTGGTGTCACATGCTCGTCTCGGTGTCCGTCGTTGCTAACGCGACGACGTCCACCTCGACTCGTGTTACGCTAAGAAATTTGAAGTGGTGTCACGTGCTCGTATAGGCGTCTGTCATCGCTATCGCGATGACGTCTGCCTCAACTCGTATTACACTAAGACAGGGCGGCGGCGGTGTCACGTGCTCGTCTCGGCATCCATCGTCACTACCGTGATGACGTCCGCCTCAACACGCATGACCCTAAGATACACAGGGTGGCCGTGGTGTCACGTGCTCCTCTCGACGTCCGCCTTCGCTACCGCGACGACGTCCGCCTCAACTCGTGTGACCCTTAGATAGACAGGGTGGCAGTGGAGACACGTTCTTATCTCGGCGTCTGTTGTCGCTACCGCGACGACGTCCGCCTCGACTCATGTTATGCTAAGACAGGGTGGTGGTGGTGTCACATGCATGTCTCGGCATCCGCAATCGCTACCACGGTGGTGTCTGTCGTCGCAACCGCGACGACGTCCGCATGGACTCGCATGTAACGCCCCGAAACCGGTGCGCCAGGTGTCTTCCAATTATTCGCCGTCGTTGCCACGTCATTGCTTGCGTGTTGCATTTTCTCGTGTCATCATCTGCATGTTTTTCAAAACTTGCATCCGTTCGGGTCCTCCCGGTTCTCTCCGTTGTCCGTTCGGAGTCCAGACACACTCGCACGCACCCGTCACCCCCTCTCAGACCTTGTTTCTTGAGCGGGAGAAAAACATTCTCAGAATGGTCCGAGATTTGCTGAGTGGCCTTGGTATAGCACCGGTAGACCGCCCGTCAAATTTCGTTCCATTTGGAGGTCGTTTGATGCCCCAACGGTTAACCGCGTAGCCCGAAACCCCCTTCTTTTTGCAGCCCAGCCCCTCTTCACCACAGCCCACGAGCCCATCCAAACACCCTCCATGCTGTCGGTCGTTCGATCACGATCATGTGGGCGAAAACCGCACCTAATTTGGACAGTCCTAGCTCCCTCTACCTATATAAACTTCCCCTCCCCCAAAATTTGCGGATGAAACCACCCCTAACCCTAGCTCTCTCTCCCCACGCCGCCGAACATGTCCATCTCGTCGCCGAACGTGTCCGCCACCGCCCCGCAGCGAATCCGGTCGCGCCACCTGTCCTTCGCCGCCGTCCCCGTGCCGCCGACCCGCGGAGCCCATCCGGGGCCCGCACGGGCCTAGATCCCGCTGCCGCCTGGCCCGTGGCTCGCCGCCCGTTACTCCGCCCCTCCGCCGCGGCCGCCCGCCGCCCGGCGCGCCTCGCCGCCCATGTCGGCCTGGTCGGCTGCCGCGCGTCCGCCGGAGCGGCGCGCATCCTGCCGCCTTCGCCGCGCCCCGCGTCAGGGCCTCCCCGCCGCCCGCCGACGCCTCCTCGCCTCCCGCCGGCGCCTCCTCGCCTCCCGCCGGCGCCGCCTACAGCTTCTCGTTGCCCCGCCGCTGTCCCGTCGTCTCTCCAGCGCCGGCCACCGCCTCCTCGTCGCTGGTGCGCGCCGCCGCCTCCTTGCCGCCCCGCAGGAGATCGCCGCCGACTCGACTTCCGCGCCGGCCGCCGCCCGGAGCTTGCTTCCCCTCGCGCCGCCATGCCCCGCTCGTCGCCGGTGCTCCTCCGGTGAGAACTCTGACCGGATCAGGGGAGTGGACGAGATCCATTACTCCCCCAATCCAAACGCGCGTCCCCGCCCCGAATCTCTCCATCCCGCACGGCTCCGTCCCGATTTCGCGGGGTGAGAATTTTTTCAAAGTCCCAGCATTCATACATCATGTGTGCATATTGTGGTGTGTGTATCTTTGTCCCTGTTGATCCAAATTGAATGTATGATATATCAAAGTGTTCATCATGAGATGATCCTCATTTCATTCCATTGTGCCATGCTTGTTTGAGTCCATCTGGATGCCCTAATCATCGTTGCAAGAGTGCTATATGATGTTAACTACAGTCTGTTAACAGAACTTGGTGATTTGTCTTTTTCATTGCATTTTGGTGTGCTTCCTATGAGCTTGATGACTACATGAGTTTTGAGCTACATCATGCCATCTTTACAGTGGTGCAACCCGTGTATTTTTGTGAGTCTTATAGTGAGCGCATCGAGCTCGTGAAGTAGGGTACTTGTTGTTGCTGTTTTGCTAGGCTGAAACTGTTACATCATGATGCTATGTAAACCTGCTGCTACAAGTCATTCTCTGCATAGTCTGAAGATGTTCACTAACTATGTTTTGTATATCCATCCGTAGCCTTGGTTGCATTTATAGCCTGCTGTAACTTGTTGTAATCTTGGTCCAAACTAGCTAAATATTTTTGCTAGTGATACATGCACCCTATGAACTTGCTCTTGCCATTCTTAGCTTCATAAACATGTCTTCTTACTGTTGGTTACCTTGTCATGCCATGTATTGCTCTGTGGTGAGTTGTACAAGCTCACCAACATGCCTACTTATTGTTGTTCCTGCCTTGTCTGAATCTGTCATCATTTGCCATGTTTGCATGGATCCTACCATCTTTTTTGTTGATCTTTGGAATAAGTTCAGTAAGGGAGTTTTGTTCTTTTTTTTAGTATTAGCATGCCATGCCTTTGTTTGCCATGATAAGTTCATGTAGCATGTTGTTTGATAGCTCTCTAGACATTGCAATCTGATTTTATTTCTGCCAAATCTGTAACTATTATTATTTGCAATCTTGCCATGTCCTTTTGAGCATGTTATATTGTTTTCTGGAGATAGCTCAGTGTTCATGTTTTGTCATGCTTTACCTGTACTTCATGCCCATGGCTTTAATTTTCACGTTGAGATGCTGTAGCATATTGTTTTGATGCTTGCTAGATGCCTAGTTGCTGTTTTGGACAGCTTGTCCTTTAAACTTGTATAGAGTGTATGTGTTGAACCGTTGCTCCATTTTGAGTGTGCTCTATATGAAACTTGCTTGATTTTGCATGAAGTTTCGTACTATCGTGTTGCATCCATGTTTTGAGAGTGTTTGATTGATGTTTGTATGCATTTTGCATCAATGCCATGTTTAACTTGTTTTGCTCATATCTTTTAGCCCGTAGCTCCGAACTAAATGAACTTTATATGTAACTTGACTAGAATTTCGTGTAGATCCTCTTGGTGCTCTTTAACTTGCTGTTTAACAACTTCAACTTAATGTTTGTTCAGATCTGGACCAACTT